>NW_027507903.1:565404078-565676578 GCF_037356315.1 Lithobates pipiens
TCCGACGGATTCGAACGTGATGACGTACGACTCGACTCGAATAAGGAAGTTCATAGCCAGTAGCCAATAGCTGCACTAGCGTCGGTTTTAGTCCGTCGGAATAGCATACACACGAGCGAATTTCTTGGTAGGAACTGGGTCCGGCAGAGTTCTGTTGAAAGAATTTGAAGCATGTTCCATTTCTAAAGTCTGTCAGACTTTTGCGAATCAAAAGTCCGTTGCAGCCCACACACGATCGAATAGTCTGCCGGAATCATTCCGTCAGACTTTGGATGTTGAAAAGTCCGGTCGCGTGTACGGGGCATAACAGTATGTGCCCTTGACCTCGGTCAAGTGATCCTGATTCATTAGTCTGTCTATGCTGGTTTTCTATTCTCGGTCTCCCGGGCTGGGGTTGGTGCCGCGCGGACGTCAGCGACCGTGCAATTTTCGGCTCACAACTCCACCTCGGGCTACCCCTCTTAGTTCTCCCTGTGCCCCCGCAGGAGTTCTACCTGATTTGCTCCGGTTGAGCTGCGTTTTGGTTTTGGGAATGGGCACTCCGAGTTCCCCAACGGCAGTGCAGGGTGGGGGGAAGGTGGGGGGGTTTTGGGTTGTTTTATTTTACATGTTGGAATGGTTTTGCAGTGGTACCTTTCTCGGGTGGGACCCCCACCATTGGCAGTGGTTGCTGTTGGCGGTCTGGGCCTCCAGGCTGGTGCCGGGGAGGGGGCGGAGTGATATTTGTCTACACTCGGGCCCGGGGATGCGGTGCTCCCCTGGCGTTCACTTGCGGCAGACCTCGCTATGACTCAGATGAGGCTGCTGTCCTGGAACGTCCGGGGACTGAACGATAAACTGAAACGCTCCTTGGTATGGGCCTATCTTAAGCAACATAGCCCACATGTGTGCATCCTGCAGGAGACACATCTTGTGGGGGGTAGGATCTTAAGCCTGCGGAGGCAGTGGGTGGGCAGGGGTTATCACTCTACTTATTCATGTTATGCCCGAGGGGTTAGCGTATTGATACACAAAACCCTGACGTGTGAAATATTAAATGTTCAACTAGACCCGGGGGGCAGATATGTGATCCTGCATGCTGTTATAGACATGGTGGAAATGGTAATTGTGGGACTTTACATCCTGCCCCCGGCTGCCACTGCCCTGTTGAAGCTTCTGGTTCCCCTTATCTCTAGCTACCCCACTGATAACATTATTATCGCGGGTGACTTTAACATGGTTCCAAACCCTGCACTGGATAGGATGTCCCTGGGGGGGTGGAGTGGACTCCCCGCTATCGAAATGGGTGGACCTGTATGGCCTTACTGATGTTTGGCGGTGGCGACACCCGGGAGAGAGGGCCTACACATGTCACTCTACATCATATAGAGCTATGTCACGGATTGACCTGAACCTGGTGTTGGTTAGTGGCGGGATGCTCTCACGAATGCGGGCGGTGGACATGCTTCCGAGAGGAATCTCGGATCATGCCCCCATGCTATGCACCTTTCAAATGCTGACTCCCCCCACGGAGAGAATTTGGCGCCTATGCAGGTACTGGATCTCTGACCCATTGGTGGAGATAGAGATTTCTAAACATATCCAGACTTACTGGCTGACAAATGCGGGTTCGACCTCAGCACTTAATGTGTGGGATGCGTTTAAGGCATATATTAGGGGGGCATACCAATCCTCTATTGCTAGGGCCTGGCACGACTCGGCGATCACCTTGGCGGAGACTGAGGCTTCTGCCAGGGAGCTGGAGGCTCGTTTCACCTCCACCCAGAACCCCGTTACCTACTTAGACATGCAAACTGCCTACAGGGAGGTGATGCTTATTAGGGTGGCGGGGGCGAACAAGCAACAACTGGCTCAGACGCACCGCATTTTTGAGCAGGGGGGGAAAACCGGCCGTTTGCTGCCCTGGTTGGCTAGAGAGCAACAGCCTACCACCTCTATTGCCCGTATTCGGGGCTCGGATGGCACGGTGCTGGTGGACCCCTCACTCATAAATGCCCGGTTCGCCTCCTGCTATAGCGATCTCTATAGCTCTCGAGTAGACTACTCCGAAGCTGACCTTGACCGGTTCCTGAACCGTATACAGTTCCCTACTCTCTCTCCTGAGGTCCGGGACTCCTTGGAGGCCCCCATAGCGGAGGAAGAGGTTTGGCGGGCGCTGGGGGAACTCCAGGCGGGGAAAACTCCGGGCCTTAATGGGATTCCTCCGCAATTTTATAGGCAGTATGGGGAGGAGTTGGTCCCCAGGCTACACTGTATGATAGTCCAATCTCTTCGGGGGAGGCCCTACCGGCGTCCATGGCGGAGGCGATTATAGTGGTTATACTCAAACCGGGTAAAGACCCGGAGCTGTGTTCCTCCTATCGACCCATATCCTTACTTAATGCCGACGCCAAGGTGCTTACTAAAATCTTGGCGCGGAGATTAAATTAGGTTATCCTTACCCTGGTTCACGAGGACCAGTCAGGTTTTATGCCAGGCAAGGGTACGGATATTAATCTTCGGGGGTTATACACGGTTCTGGGACCTGATGCCCACTTGGCCCCAGCGGATGCAGTGGCCTCCCTCGATGCTGAAAAAGCATTTGACTCTGTCGAGTGGGAGTATCTTTGGGGGGTTCTGCTCCGCTTTGGCTTTGGCCCCAGATTTGTTTCCTGGGTAAGGGCTAGCTAGGGCACGAGTGCGCACTGGATCGGTCATCTCTCCCCCTTTTCTCCTCCGCAGGGGTACTCGACAGAGATGCCCGCTCTCTCCAGCGCTTTTTGCGTATAGAACCAATGGCTATCATGATTAGATCTTCTTCGGCGATCCGTGGCATCCCCTTGGGCCCTGTGGAGGAGAAAATTTCCCTTTATGCTGATGACACCCTTTTGTACCTCCGGGAGGTGTCCACATCACTAGAGGAAGCCCTCTCCCTTATCAATAACTTTGGCAGGTACTCAGGGATCCGAGTAAACTGGGACAAGTCTGTCCTGTTTGCTCTTCACCCCTCGGATGCTGGGCTCCCGATTAGCGCCCCACTTCAACTGGTCACCCAGTTTAAATATTTGGGGGTAATAATCCACAGAGACCTGCCCTGATTTATACCCCTTAACCTTGACCCGGTTCTGTCTTTACTGACGCGACACTGCTCGGGTTGGAGGACTTTGCCTCTTTCGCCAGTGGGCAGAGTCAACTTGATTAAGATGACGGTCCTGCCCAAGTTCACCTATTTGTTTCGGCAAACTCCAGTGCATATTCCCCAGGCCTTTTTTCGGAAGTTAGTTTGATTATTTCCTTTATCTGGAATGGCGGCACCCCGAGGATAGCGCAGAGCACGCTTCAGCTTCCGCTCTCCTTGGGGGGTTTGGCTTTACCGTGTTTTGTGAAATACTACTGGGCCGCAGTATTGGTAATGGTGCGGTGATGGCTTTTGGCTGAGCCGGCAAACCCTGCAGCTACCCTTGAGGCGGCACTCCTAGGCTCTTACTCCGCACTCCGGAATCTGGTCCACAGAGGCCCCAAGTCCAATCCCGGGATTACACCCTCGATGCGGACCACGCTGAGGGTTTGGGATGTAGTTAGGGCTAGAATAGGGAAACCGCACAGTTGGTCCCCTGAAACTCCGCTGTGGGGGAACCCGCGGCTACCCCATTTTCGAACCATTCTGGACCGGATGTTGTGGGCCCGGAGTGGTATCAAAACCTTGGCGGATGTCTCCTCCCCGCAGGGGTTGCTTCCATATGATGAACTGAAATGTAGGCACGGGCTGCCTAACTCCATGTTTTTTAGGTACATACAGCTCCGGCATGCCTATCGCGCACAGTTTCCATGTGCTATCGCTCTGGAGGAGACCCTGTGGAGACCATTCTGGCCCTCTCGAATGAAAAGAAAACGCTGTCGACCCTATATGCTGTTCTAAATAGTATTGATACATCTGTTGTCTCCCGTCTGTTCTCCAGATGGCAGCGGGATATTCCAGAATTAGCAGAGGAGGATTGGGAGGAGGGTGTCCAGCAATATCTACCCCTCATGATATCCTCTAGAGACAGATACACCCAGCTTAGGTTTATTCACCGAGCCTACTACTCCCCAGACCGCTTGGCCAGAATTTACCCTAACAGAACTGGAATGTGCCCTAAATGTGGCTTGGCCTCTGGCACGTTCTTCCATATTGTCTGGTCCTGTGTGCACTTACAGGCCTTCTGAAGGGGGGTGGCGTCGGAGATCGGCTCTATAGGCCGATTCGATGTCCCTTGTGATCCACTACTCCTTATATTGGGGATTGTGGACACGCTCCCAGCCCCGCAGGCTAAAAAACAATTTGTATTCTATTCAGCCTTTTATGCTAGGAAAGCTATCCTAATCAAATGGCAGGACCCAAGTCCCCCAACAGTTTCCCAATGGAGAGCCCTGATCGATGCAGCCTTACCGCTCTATAAGTTGACGTACCTAGGTAGAAACTGTCCCAACAAATTTGATAAGATATGGGGCCCCTGGACCAAAGAGAGACAACTCCCTTAATCACTAAGCTCCAGATGGTGTAAGAATCTTTAGCTGGGAAGGTGGGAATGGTAGGGAGGGCCGGGGAATTTGTCTGTGCTTTTAAGTTACATGGGGATAATCTGTGTTTGGTATAGATGATGGTATCCCGCCCGTGATGATGTGTAGTCCACGGATCTTACTCTCTGAGTGCAATTCTGGCTCACTAGAAACACTGTATGAATGTATGTTGTAACCCGATATGTTTATATGCAGCTTAGCCCAGATTTGACTTTTCTCTCCGAATATTTTTTTTTGATTTACCGCTGTAAACTGCCATAATAATCACTGCTGAGATTGTACCACTGTTCTGACATGTACTGTAAAAATTTAATAAAATCTTCTGTTAAAAAAAAAAAAGAACAATATCCGGGTTTAGGTAAAAACCTGATATTACCTTCAGTAAAAAGTTAGGATGAGGACGCAATACTACCTCATCCTTGTGAACAATAAAAATATGTCTCATTACAAGAAAGAGCAGCCAATTCTGCTACCCTTCTTGCAGCAGATATGGTTACCAGAAAAAATAGTTACCTTGTCAAAAAAGGACAAAGGGAATATGTTGTATTGGCCCAAAAAAAAGGCTGTTTTGTAATGCCGACAAAACGAAATTCAAGTCCCAAGGGTTCAGGGGTTACCTAACTGGAGGTTAAGCCATATTACCCCATGAATAAAGTTACAAACCAAAGAATACGAAGCAAATGGTCATTGAAATAATACCAATAAGGCTGAGACCTGTTCTTATAAAGAACTCAAGACTGTTTACCAGGCTCCCACAGCACGCATCCAGGTCAACAGTAGACTCTCCCCCTCCTTCCCACTCTCCCATGGTACACGTTAAGGCTGCCCCATCTCACCCTTGCTGTACGCCCTGGCTGTAGAGACCCTGGCCATTGCACTTAAGAATCACCCAGGTATCAGCGGTCTCTGACGTGGACAGCTGACAGAGGTAGTTAGTCTATACGCAGATGACATGCTCTTATACCTCGCTGATGCCGGCCCCTCACTTCAGGCAGCCTTACAAATCACAGACTTTGGAGCATTCTCCAGCCTGCAAATTAACTGGGCCAAGTCCCAAATGCTCCCTCTAGACTCGGATGTTCCCACCGCTGACCAAGCAGCACTCCCTTTAGTCAGAGCAAGCACTATTAAATACCTGGGTGTTCACGTCTCTAATTCCCTCCTAGATTATATCACCCTCAATATTGAACCCTTATACGCTACCCTCAAAACTAAAATACAAACATGGTCCCGTCTCCCCCTAGGTGTTATGGGTCGAATAAATCTAGTTAAGATGATATTACTCCCCAAGCTACTTTATATTTTCTGGCAGGCACCGCTCTACATCCCCCCACGCATATTTAAGTCCATGGAGTCAATACTCAATATGTTCATTTGGGGCCCCTCCTCACACAAGCTGTCGTGGAGGGTCCTAAAATGCCCAATCAAACTCGGTGGCACCGCACTACCTGACTTCTCCACATACTACATAGCATCTCAACTCTCCCACTTCTTTTACATTAACCAAACTGACAGGGAAAGATACTCCACCCTGGTCTGCTCCCAGGCCCCGGTCCAGTAGCTCATCCCTTCCAGATCTTGTTTTGTGGCCCTCCCAGTTCACCCCGAATCAGTGACAGGAAGCACATGCTCTTTCACCACTGTAAAATTTGGCAATTGGCCATGCACCTCAGCAAAGCACCCATCCCACACTCGCACACACCCTTATGGAACAACCCACACATGCCCGAACTGGCCTCTATCCCTGACTATGGTTTGTGGATTTATAAGGGGGTCCTATGCCTGTCACAAGTGCTGGCCAATGGGACGGTTGAGTCTTTCCAAACGCTAAAAGACAATTTTGCCCTACCCAACCACGTTTTTTCCGATACCGCCAACTCCGACACACACTCAATTCGGGGGGACTCTATCCCAGCTCTTGAAACAATCTTATTAGTGGACATTATCTCAGGAAGAGACTATCTCCCAAGTCTATAGCTACCTCAGGCTACCCATGGCAACTACCACAGCCTACCAGCTGAAATCCCAATGGGAATCCGACCTGGGCACCATTTCAGATGAGGACTGGGAGGAGGCACTTGCCACCTGCAGGATTGTGTCCCCCTGTCTGACCGCCTCACTCACTTCTACATCTTGCTCAGGTCAAGACACCCCATCGCATCTTCAAATACAACCCAGGGCAAAATGCTAACAAGCCATATGCTGACATCTGAAGGCCAAAGTCTTTGGCCTTCAGATGTCAGCATATGGCTTGTTGCTGCTGCCATGTTGGTTTGTGTTTATGGCTAAGCACTTAGAAGGGACCACTGGTATTACCCATACTATCTGATAACAACATTGTGATTGCCGGAAGTAATAATTGCTGTTTACCTTACAGCAGTGAGGTAAGCGAGTCATTGCACCTAGTGTGTGGACACTGATTGTTTGAGGACTCACGAGATCACCGGCGGAACTGTGTTTTTTGTTCACGGAGTCATTATATTTCCATGACACAGAGTGGATTCACATTTTGCATGTCTGAAAACGGACTGTTTTTTATGTTATAGAAAGAGACACTGCCACTTTTATCAGATATCAACTATCCTTTTGCACTGTATTGGATATTAATTATTGTTTTGTTAAATATTTGATAATATATTTTTTCACTATTTTCTATATTTATTTATACTGTTTTTCACTATATGCACTTTATGGATCGAGTCACCAATTTGATCTCATTGCAAACATTACAGTTTGTTCATCTTTATTGACACTGGATGCACCTTATTGTTTACTGTCACTGGATGCACTTTATTGCTTTAAGAGGATCCAACTGTCATATTGCATGTAATTGGATACTGCTTAGTTGGCACTTATTCACTTTAGAAGGTGGATATGTGAAATTAGTCACATGTAGCTATTTTTAAACCATTCTGTGTATAATTTATTGACATATATATTCATTAATTTATGCTTATTAATTGTGGAGCGCAACACCACTTAGCAATCAAATACTAAACTTATTTAGGGGAGGGTTTGTGCCCCTGCTGGTGTTTTGCTGCAACCATACCTTCTTCCTTCTGTTTGTTTGAACATTGTGGCGCGAGGATCATTTATAACTATTAGTTCTGGCGGCCCTGCCTTCCATATCACCTTGTTCACCTTGACTCCCGTCCGCAGCAGTCAGCCGTAGGGTCCACAACCTTGCGGTGCACTCCTGATCCCTACGGTGTGCATCTGTCACCTGGCCTCAAGGTGATCTGACAATATGTTTCCCATACTCCATAATATATAATTATGGAGGCCGGCTCCCTTGCATTATCCAAGGCAGAAACTACTGAACCTGACAGCCCACACTTCTTCAGAGTGTGGGTCTCAATACCCAGACCGTTAAATTTAGAGTTTGTAAAGTAGGATGGAACACCGGACCTTGCGAGAGAAGGTCTGGCCGTGACGGTAGGGTCCATGGGTACCCTACTGCCATCTTTACGATCTCTGCATTCCAAGATTTCCTGGACCCCTGCTGCGGGCTACAAGAATCAATGACTTCCCTTTCTGCTTGATCCTGTGAAGAAGTCGTGGACAGAATAGGAGGGAATGCATAAATCAGTGAGAACCAATTCCATGGGAATAGCAAGGCACCTATTCCGCATGCTAGCAGATCCTTTGTTCTTGACACAAAGTTGTTTATTTCTTTGTTGAACCTGGACGCAAACAGATCTATGTCTGGAATCCCACATTTTTGACAGGAAGATATTGGGGTGAAGGAACCATTCTCCTGGGAACTGCAGGCAACTCAGGTAGTCCACCTGCCAATTTTCTATTCTTAGAATGAAGACTGCCGATAGGCAAAGTACATTGTTTTCTGCCCAAGATAGGATATGATTCACCTTTCTCTGGGCCGTAAATGTTAATGGGCAAGGCCATTTCTGATCTGGCAACAACAAAGCCTGGGGAATTCCCAGGAAAAAAACCCAAGCCTACTTACCAACCTGCTCACAGACAACCTAATTAACCTGTGTAACTGTATGCATTAAAAACAGGGGTTTAGTCCGCACACATTTGCAAATGCATGCGTAAGCCACAGAGCCTTGTCACAGCACCCTGGTATCTGTTGTCCTAACACTAAAATATGAGTGTCCCCACAATGGAGGCACATGCATTCTGATGGATAAATGAGGGCAGGTGGACTGAAGGAGAGCCTAACCCCTTCTTGAAGGTACAGGAGCACACCAAACACCCAGCAAGTAGCACAATGGCTGCAAAGGTGTTGGTGCTGGACCAATACAAACACCAACATGATAACGAAAAACTCCATTCCATCAGAATGCATGTGCCTCCATTGTGGGGACACTCATATTTTAGTGTTAGGACCACATATACCAGGGTGGCGGGACGAGGCTCTGTGGCTTACGTATGCATTTGCAAATATTTGTGTGCGGACTAAACCCCTGTTTTTAACGCATACTGTTACGTTAATTCGGTTGTCTGCGAGCTGGTTGGTAAGCAGGTTTGGGTTTTTTCCTGGGCATTCACCAGGCTTTGTTGTTACCTGTTTTAGCCTTCCAATGCCACTTACTGCGATAGCCAGCTATAGATGAGGGCGGTGGCAAGTTTTTTATCACATTTCTGATCTGGGCCACTTCTCTTGGACAGTTACCTCTTCCAGGACTGTTCCCCAACCTAAACAAAAAAAGGTTGGAATATGTTGTTACCACTTCCCAGGTAACTGAAGGATTTTTCCCTTTAGTAGATTTTTGGATATTAACCATAAACTGAGGCTACGGCACACCCAGCCTACTTCCAGGTGGTCTCTCATCAAGGTACTAACCAGGCCCAACCTTACTTGGCCTCCAAGATCAGATGAGATCGGGCACTATTAGGGTGATGTGGCCGTAGGCTTTGGAATCAGACACATTAGGAATGTAGAGCTTGAACCCTTTGTTCCAAGCCAATAGGATACTGTTTTGCAGCAGTCTCGAATGAATCTGAGCATAAGGAACGGCCTTGAAAGTTGAATAGAAGAAATTCATCTTGCTTCGGCCACTTAAATCAGTTCCTTTATGGCGCTGATCTTTGTCTGGGGTAAAAATACCCTTTTCTGGGTGTACCAGTGGCGGCTGGTGAAGTTTTAGGATGGGGGGGCACCATGGGCATGGTTTGAGCGAAATAGTGGGCGTGGCTCTAAGGTGGTGTGGTTAGCGTCTGAGATGAACGAGGGATGGAGGGATCCTACACAACAATAGAAATGTGTATTCTAGAAAGTTTAACCATCACCAAATAAAGATATTTCAAAAACCTGGTGTTAGCACTTCAATCATCCCGGCACCATGGTTGTTATGGTGTCAGGATGATTGAAGTACATTATTTATATTATTACATTGTAATATAAAATGAAATCATTCAACTCACCCTAATGCAAAATCAGTGGGAGCCCTGAGCGTGTCACTAGCCATGTCATCTGCCACCAGATGCCATCAGGCGTCCCCAGCAGAGTCCGTGCTTACATCAGGTGCCCCCAGCGGAATCCCTCCTTACATGGAGCCTGTGTCACATCAAATGCAGCCTCTATCCCCCCTAATGCAGCCTGCCTATGTCCCATTAAATCACATAGGCACAGCGGTACTTACCTTGCTGTTCTCTTCTGTGGTGTCTTCTTCCACTGGCATCAGTGATGGAGCGGCACACTTCCCATTTCCTCTCTCCCAGGTGCAATGGGAGAGAAAAAAAAAAACAGGAAGTGACATCTAACTCAGATGCCAATCAAACTGCTCGGCCGTAGTAATATATACTACAGGCACCGGGCGGAAGCTACTTGGCACTTCAGAAAGTGCCGCAAGGCGGGCTAAATGCCCTCAAATGAAGTGCCACGTCTGCAATCTTGTCTGCATAGACATGGCGTCCCCCATAAGTGCACTGTGTCCAGCGTCGCACTGTGTCTGGTGTCCGAACACTGTGCACTTAAGGACCTTTTGTTTGTATTTTTTTTTTTTTAAAGGGCCAGTTTTAAAAAAAAAAATAGATTTTTTTTGTGGCTGCCTGGAGGGGGGGGGGGGGGCAGCGCCCATGCACCCCCTATGGACGGGCCGCCACTGGGGTGCACCTATGATCGGACCCAAGTATTTTAGCTTTCTTCATGGTTTTAACCACATAAGACCCAGACCATTTTGCTGGCCAAAGACCAGACCACTTTTTGCTATTTGGCACTGCGTCTCTAACTGACAATTGCGTGGTCGTGCAACGTGGCTCCCAAACAAAACTGACGTCCTTTTTTTCCCACAACTAGAGCTTTCTTTTGGTGGTATTTGATCACTCCTGTAGTGTATTTTTTGTGCTATAAACAAACAAAAGAGCGTTAATTTTGAAAAAAAAAAAACACATTTTTTACTTTTTGCTATAATAAATATCCCCCAAAAATGTATAAAAAAATAAAAAATTCCCCTCAGTTTAGGCCAATACGTATTCTTCTGCATATTTTTGCTAAAAAACGCAATAAGTGATTATTAATTGGTTTGTGCAAAAGTTATAGAATTTACAAAATAGGAGATAGTTTTATGGCATTTTTATTAATAATTTTTTTTTTTTTTTACGAATAATGGCGGTGATCATTTATTTTTATTGTGACTGCGACATTATGGCTGACATATCGGACATTTTTCGGACCATTGTCATTTATACAGCAATCAGTGCTATAAAAATGCACTGATTCCTGTGTAAATGACACGGGCAGTGAAGGAGTTAACTACTAGGTGGCAGTGTAGGGGTTAAGTGTGTCCTAGGGGCGGGTTGCTAACTGTGGGGTGCGTGGCTGTGTTTTACACATCACTGATCTCTGCTCCAATCACAGGGAGCAGAGATCAGTGTCACTGTTGCTAGACAGAACAGGGAGATGCTTGTTTACTTTAGCATCTCCCTGTTCTTCCTCCCCGTGAGACGATCGCGATCGGGATCGAGTCCGCGGGATCCGCGATCGGACTCACGGAGGTCCCGACCGGCGCGCGCAGCGGCAAATTTAAAGGGACGTACCTGTACGCCCATTTGCCTGTCCGGCGCAATTCTGCTGATGTACATCGGCGTGCTCCGGTCAGGAAGTGGTTAAAGAAGATTTCTCCTAGGTTGAGAATCCAACCTAGATATAGTATTCCAGGTAGTTGAATGTGGTGACCTTACTTTGGTCTAAGCAGGCTCCCTACTGGTCTATTAAGAACAGATCGACTAAACCATAATCGTTATACCTTGGTCTCTTAAACTGGCTAGAAGAGGGGCCAGACCCTTTGTAAACACTCAAGGTGCAGAAGCTGGACCGGAAAGCAGAGCTACACACTGAAAATGAAGATTTTCCACCTTGAAAAGTAGATATTACTAGTGAGCGAGGAAATAGGCATTTGGAGGTATGCATTTTTGATGTCAATTGACGCCAGAAGTTCTCCTCCTTGTAGGATGGAGATAACTGATTTGGAATGACTCTAAAAACTTGAAAAAAAGACTCGAAAAAAAGAGTGGTTATATTCAGGAATTGAATTTCGATTTTTGAAATCCAGAATGTCCATTTGGATTTGGCACTGTGAAAAATAGGATTTTTGTACTCACCGTAAAATCCTTTTCTCTGAAGTTCACTGACTGACACAGCTCTATTATTCTTGACCATAGGGTTGTTACGCCACCTTCAGGAGAGGACTAGGCAGAACATGTTACACATGTACAAGAACTTTCTAGTTCCGCCCAAGGGGCGGTCCCTTCAGTAACAACCCCCCAACCTGCTTCCTGTAGCTTCAGTACGTCAACAAGCAGTACAATGTAAATCAATAGGAGGGGAGGGTGCTGTCTCAGTCAGCAAACTAAGGATTTTACGGGGAGTACAAAAATTCTGTTTTTCTCTTTCGTTCACTGACTGACACAGCTCCATTATTCTTGACCATAGAGACATCCACAAGCAGTGTCATAACGAGGGGCGAGAAACAGCATAAAAAAAACTTCACCCACAAGCAGAAGTGCTCCCTAACAAGGGAGTCACCACCTTATCTAGCCACATCAGAACTTGCGGTTAACAATGCCACAGTGCATTATACTCAAAGGTAACTATTTTCTTTTCAAAAAAACTGAAAAAAAATAAGTGCAACTGCAACATTACATGGCCGGCTGCAAAACTTTGTGGCCAAAACAGACATCAGCCGAGGAGCTTACATCCACTTTCTAGAATTTGGTAAAAGTGTGAACGGACGACCAAGTCGCTGCCTTACACAGTTGAGCGACTGACGATTGATGTTAGAAAGCCCAAGAGGTTCCAATTTCCCTAGTGGAATGGGCCGTGACAGGAAAGGGGGGCACCTGCCCCTTCAAGGCATAGGCCTGTACCACAATCTGTCTGATCCACCTGAAAATGGTGGCCGACGAGACCGCCATACCTTTTTCGGACCAACTACCGAAATTAACAAAGAGTCTGACTTCCGATAGGGAGCCGTGGCACACAAATACACCCTTAGAGCCTGGACCACGTCCAAGGAATGAAGGGCCACCTCCTTAGGATGTGTCAGTTTAGGACACAAAGATGGTAACACAATGTCTTCTTTGATGTGGAACACCGAAACCACCTTCGGCAGAAAAAAAGGTTGCGGACGCAACACCACCTTATCCTTATGGATAACCAGGTAAGGCGACTTGCAAGACAAGGCCGCCAGTTCCGAAACCCACCTGGCCGATGTAATGGCCACTAGAAAGACCACTTTCTGGGAAAGAGTTGTTAGAAAAGTTTTAAATGTTTATTGTGTGACTATTAGAAAAACAATAGTCCTGAGACTGATTTGTTAAAAAGCTTACTTCTGAGCACATTATTGTATTAACTCATTGTATTGTTTTGTCCTAATTAACTCCATAGTAAGTAGGATGATTAGATTTAACTAAATATGATAGCCTAAGAATGTACAGGAAAACATAAGCTCATTGAATAAAGGTACTAGTTCGTACCATGACAACTTAATTTATGTTTTCCTCAGCCAATAGAAGCACAGAGATGTTATTCTTGTGGGATATGTGAGGGCGGAACACTTTCTTTTGTTGGGACTTTTTCTTCAGCTTTCGTGCTGTAAGCATGTCTCCCTGTTGTGGGCCACATCAGAAATAAATTTTCCTGCTTCTCAGAACACCTGATGTTTTTTTTACTGATCACAAGGGAATTTCCTAACATTTTTGGTCTTTCGAGCCGGGAGCAACACGCTGGTTTTCAGATCAGACGGCCCGACAACACTTCGGTGAGTATTGGACTTTGAAGCTCACCGAACCTTACAAGTCCCCCCAATCAATGTTATTTGGTGAAAAAGGGGCGGGGCCATAGATCTGAATTCCACTGTCTGTTTCCGAACCTTGTGTGATCCAGTCCAGGTGTTTGAGAGGTAAGATAATTTAAATTATTCTTAATTCTTTCTGAGTCTTTTCTTCTCTTTCTCTTGCTTCTGGTTTAATGTGTTGTAATTGCCGACATTGGTATTGATCGTATAATATCTAGATGATCCAGTGCTCGTAGACAGAGACACTTGGGGACGTTGTCTAAGGTAAAAAATTACGTCGCCCGCTGTCCGGACAGATAACAAAAAGATTTGAGGTATACCGAATGTCAGAGGTTAATTGCCTGACTATTTTAAGCGCTGTTTAGTTAAGTGATCTACAGAGATCGCAAGGCTAATTTTCTTCTGTGTGTGTTTACTTTATCTTTGTTCTGATGTTTTTTCTCTTGTATTGACATGGTTTTTGTGCTGGTATTTCTCAGCAGATAAGAAGGCAAATTCACTGAACTCTCTCCCCCTCCCCCTCCCCTCATGGAAGGATTTCTCCTGATCCTGCAAGACCGTTGTAAAAGTTAACCCTTGATTAGCTATGACAATACAGAAGGGTTATATTGTATATATTGAAACTTAGCATAAAAGAAAAAGAAGGTAGATGGCATTTTGGAGTAAATAGAATGTTGTAGAATTATCAGGTGGCTTGATGAATGGGAAAAGAAATGAAAAAAAAAAAAAAAAAAAGGCTGAGGATGTTTTCATTGCTATGAAGCGGTTTCTCAGAAACAAGAAAATGCAGATTGCCTGACAGAGGTTAATGTGTGCATCTGTGAAAATGTTAGGACTTTTGGTGGGAAAAAGTGTTCGAAAAATAGTCTAAGTAAATATTTATATTGGATTGGAGTTATTTTTAGAATTCATAGACTTTCAACTGTGAAGTGTTAATGATGCAATGCTGTTTATATTTGGGTACATTTATAAAGTCAAAAGGCAAAGTTCAAAAAAAGTATAGGTTAAAAATGGCAGCTATTGGCTTCAGCATGCTAAAATTAGGGTAGAAGGACAAAGGAAAAATGCCAAGCCCAATTGCCCCTAGTGGACAAAGAGGATGATCTCATCTGCTGTACCCAGAGACCACCTCCCTATGGTGGTCCTCCCCCTCAGGTGCAAGTAACTGCCCAGAGTAACACCTTCCCTGTGACATCCACCCCTGTTAAAGGAACCGCCTCTGAACAAAACCCCAATTCCACTTCCTCAATCTCTCCAGACAGTAGTTCAGTCCTGGAGATGAACAGATCGATCCTTGAAACATTAACTGACGCCATAACTCATGCACAGGGACGGGGGGGATCCATTGCCTCCAGAAAGCCCAGACTTAGGAAACAGGTTGACTGCCCTACTGAACAGATGCCAGCTTAGATGGGTACAACGGACTGATTGGAAAAAAAAAAAATATATGACAGTACAAGAAGACAAAGAATGTGTCAGTGACTACCTAAATAAATTACGAGAGATTTTTAGAGTGTTCTCCGGGCTCCCGAAGCTGAAAATGTGAATAGTGCATATTAGCAACAGCTAAAGATTGCTTTTTTAAATGGATTGAAACAGGATCATAAGGATTACATTGTTTAAAACATGGTTACTTACCGAACTGCATCAGTTTTAGATGTTTTACAATATGCTAAGCATTCTGAGAAGTATTTGAAAGCGAAAGCAAAAAAGAATGTGAAATTAAAGGTTCTTATGCAAGGTGATGAAAGGGAGGAGGATGCAGAAGAGTACACTGCTGAGGCAGAACTAGAGGGGTCTCATAGAGGAAGGATTACTCTACAGAAATAGACAGTGCAACGAGAGTACTTCCACCCTGTGTACAAGCACTGGTAGCATCAGCGGTGTAGTGGTTAGCACTCTCGCCTAGCAGTGAAGGGGGTCACTGGTTCGAATCCTAATCATGACGCTGCCTGCCTGGCGTTTGCATGTACTCCCTGTGCCTGCGTGGATTTCCTCCGGGTGCTCTGGTTTCCTCCCGCACTCCGGAGACATGCAGGTGGGTTGATTGGCTTCTGTCCCGGTTTGGCCCTGGTATATGAATGGGGACGTTGGATCCTTGGGGGTGGAGAGCGGTGTGGGTGTACAGGGGTAGGGGCTAGACGCTCGCTCGGGCTGGGCCGGATGGACTGTTGTCTTTATTCAACTTTACTAACTGAAAAGGTACCACATGCAGTGTTTGTTATCCTGTTACAGCAAAAGAATATCACATTTGAGCCCAGCACGACACCTTTCCTGTATGACAATACTTTTAACACAACCTCACTTAACAATACAGAGGTGTACTACATTAAAACCATCCACACTACTACCACTTCCTACTGACGGGTATAAACATGACTGCACTGTTGCCATCACTGAAAAGGTACTGTCACGAAGTGATCTGAAAGATGTACCATTATCTAACCCTGACATGATACTTTTTGTTGATGGTTCTAGTAAGAAAAATGCAGATGGCACAAATGCAACAGGATATGCAGTAGTGACACAGGATGAGATTTTGGAAGCAGGGCCACTACCAAAACATTATTCAGCACAAGTTGCAGAACTTGTAGCACTGACAAGAGCATGTATACTGTCAGAAGGAAAATCTGTAACCATATACACTGACAGTCAATATGCCTTTTCAACAGTGCATGTTTTTGCACAACAATGGAAAAACAGGGGGATGGTCACCTCCAGTGGTAAACCAATTTCACATACAGTTACCAAAAAAGCTTGCAATCTGTAAATGTCAAGCACACAAAATATACGGACCCCATCTCAAAGGGAAATAAAAGGGCAGATGAAGCTGCACATAAAATAATGACGAGAAATCATAGTGATAGATCATACAGTCCTTACTGATATGCAGCAAAATGCCCCCCCTGGGGAAAACAATATTGGAAAACAAAGGGTTGCACAATAATTGATGATATTTACACATCACCTGAAGGGAAACCGGTATTACCAAAATCTTTATTTAGGTATGCAGCAGTATTGACACATGGAGTAACGTATGTGTCAAACAGGGGGATGACTGAGATGTTAAATAAAGTATGTACAGCCTATGGATTCACAAATTATTTAAAAAAAACTTTTTGCTCTCAATGTCTTATATGTGCAAGACACAATGCTCAGGGAGGTATAAGACCACTGAAAGGGAAGTTCCCTACACCACAATATCCATTCCAACACATTTGCATGGATTTTATTGAATTAGACAAATGTGAAAGGAAGAAATATTGTTTGGTACCCAGGCACCCTGACCAAATGGGTGGAGATATTCCCGACAGGAAGTGCAGATGCACAGACTGTAGCCAAAGCATTACTAAGAGATATTATTCCTAGATTTGGAATCCCTGAAAGGATTTACAGTGATAATGGACCCCATTTTGTAATTAAAAAATATACAACATTTGATAGAAGTGATGAGAATTAAAGGGAAATACCATTGTGCCTATCATCCCCAATCAGCTGGATTGGTAGAAAGACATAATGGCATTCTAAAAAGCAAACTGCGAAAAGTTATGGAAGAAATAGGTAAAAATAATTGGATGTATTGCCTACTAGTAGCTGTGACCAGTATGTATATCACACCCCCAAAAGAAGATGAAAAAGGTGCATGTGGGAGATTGGGTCTCAATAAAAAGTAATAAGAAAAAAGCAGTGGTACTCCCCAAGGTGGGATGGTCCTTTCAAAGTCCTTTTAACTACCCCTACTGTGATAAGGATTGCAGAGAGGTCTACCTGGATTCACCAGTCCCATTGTAAAAACGTTTTACAGGCAGAGTAGGGCCAGTTGGCTACAAGAGGTCCAGAAAGTCCGGCTACAAAGGGAGGTCTCACACAAGGTGGGACTTGTCTCAAACCGGTGAAGTCTCCCTCCCCTTCCAACTCCCCTATCCTATCCGCTGGAACTCTGTAGCTGGTTAGGATGAAAGGGACAGTAATTATCCTTGGGTTACTGGTGACACTAGGAGAGGCATCCATAAGAGGGGGTAGGCGCTATGGAAGAGTAGAGGAACTTTTGGATTGGGAAAGAACAGGAAAAGCATTAAATCTAACCTTTATAGAGGGAATAACTAGCACTATACTGGTAGACTTCTGTCAGATTGCAGATTGTGGGGATACAACTGGGGCTAGAGGACTTCTATGGGCAGATAAATATATCTGCTGGCTCTGGAATAAGGTAGGATGTCAAGCATGGGATCAGGCCCTGTGGACTACAGCGCATCAAGATTGGGGGTATAATCAACCAGGAGCTAAAAAGAGTGGTATAAAGGAGAGACTCATAATCACAAAAGCGGCCAACTCCCCCTGCACAAATAGTAAGAACTGTAACCAACTATTAATAACATTAACGGAGCCGAGGAAGGAAGATCAGCGGTTGTATTCCATGGGAGCATGGGTGTCAGGAACTGACCCCTCAGGAACATTTTTCCTTGAGGTATTACCTCCTAATAAAATTAAACAGGAAAAAGTAGACTCAGAAGGGAAAGAAGAAGGCCATACTAAAATAGAAGTTCTGAGTATAACTATAAGATTCACTAACCTAACAATAGAAGATGCCATAGCTTTGAAGACGGGCTACCAAGAAAAAATGAGTGGTTAGAATGGTTGAGGTACACGGTTAGAACTCTGAAAAAGGAAAACTGTTTAGTTTGTGCCGGAGCCAGACCACATTTAGCAACAGTTCCTTTTCCTCTAGATCACAATACAGAACCAGAAGGTTTAAAATGTATGTTGCAATTGTATAATAAGAGCTATAAACCTGAAATAAATTCTACTTGTCACACATTGAGTTTGTTGTTTCCCCCAGTACAGAGACCTCAGATACCTCCAGCGGTTGCCGCTTATCCGGGCAACTTTACTTGTTTTGCACTCCCAGGGAACCGTAGCGCGGTGGATCTTGGGTCACTACCTGATGACTACTGTGTGGAGAGGATTAACACGGACAACGGTGACTGGGTTGAACATGACATTCAGAGAGCTGATGTCTGGTGGATGTGTGGGGATAAGAAACTGCGAGCTAGACTACCGGCCAATGCCCAAGGGGATTGCGCTATGGTCCAGCTGGCTATGCCCCTGAGAATCCTGTCAGAATACCCGTGGACTAAGAGTCACCGACAGTATCGTAGGGACACCTCTCCCTTGGGGTCATTTGACTCTCAGATCTACATAGATGAGATTGGGGTTCCTCGCGGGGTGCCGGACGAGTTTAAAGCCAGGAATCAGGTGACAGCTGGGTTTGAGTCTCTTCTCTGGTGGGTGACTATAAATAAAAATGTTGACTGGATTAATTATATATATATTATAACCAACAACGATTTGTAAACTATACTAGGGATGCTGTGAAGGGCCTAGCAGAACAGTTAGCCCCCACATCTCTAATGGCCTGGCAGAACCGAATGGCTTTAGATATGGTCTTAGCTGAAAGAGGAGGGTATGCAAAATGTTTGGTAGCATGTGTTGTACATTTATCCCCAACAATACAGCTCCTGGAGGGACCGTGACCAGAGCCTTGGAAGGACTGACTGCGCTATTGAATGAATTGGCGGAAAACTCAGGTATTAATGATCCATTCACAACTTGGCTTGAAGGATGGTTCGGTAAATGGACTGGATTTATCATATCATGTTTGATCTCAATCGCTGTGGCTTTGGCTGTTTTGGTCACTTGCGGATGCTGCTGCATTCCCTGTATTCGAGGACTTTCACAAAAACTCATTGAAACTGCAGTCTCAGGAACAATGTATCAAACCCTCTCTACCTCTGAGGAGACCTATGTGGACATTGAAGCTCAACTTAATGACATACAGTCCGAAAGTGTATAACACAGGGACCATCATCGAAATGTGTGGAGATAAAATAGTCACACAAAGAGGAGGGAATGTTAGAAAAGTTTTAAATGTTTATTGTGTGACTATTAGAAAAACAATAGTCCTGAGACTGATTTGTTAAAAAGCTTACTTCTGAGCACATTATTGTATTAACTCATTGTATTGTTTTGTCCTAATTAACTCCATAGTAAGTAGGATGATTAGATTTAACTAAATATGATAGCCTAAGAATGTACAGGAAAACATAAGCTCATTGAATAAAGGTACTAGTTCGTACCATGACAACTTAATTTATGTTTTCCTCAGCCAATAGAAGCACAGAGATGTTATTCTTGTGGGATATGTGAGGGCGGAACACTTTCTTTTGTTGGGACTTTTTCTTCAGCTTTCGTGCTGTAAGCATGTCTCCCTGTTGTGGGCCACATCAGAAATAAATTTTCCTGCTTCTCAGAACACCTGATGTTTTTTTTACTGATCACAAGGGAATTTCCTAACAAGAGTCAACAAGGGAATTTCTCTGATGTTCTCAGAAGGAGGTTTTTGAAGCGCCGATAACACAAGGTTCAGATCCCATGGGGGTAACGTGGACGCACTGGAGGAACTACATGTCGGACCCTGTGAACAAAGGTGCTCCCTAGAGAATGAGATGCCAGGGGTCGCTGAAATAAGACAGCCAAGGCTGATATTTGTCCTGTAATGGTGCTTAAAGCCAATTTTTGGTCTACTCGCTGCAGAGACAGCAGGATCCTGGAAATGGAATAGGTGTGCGGACGCCATCCTTTCTCCTCACACAGAGATGTATGCCTTCCAGGTATGATGATATATCTTCCGAGAAGATTTCCGTGCTTTCAACATAGTTGAAATCATCAAGTCCGATAGGCACTGGTTCCTTAGCACCTGGCTCAACAGCCATGCTGTTAAAACCAGCGATGGTAAAGCAGGATGGAGAATCGGACCTTGAGACAGAAGGTCTTCTCGCATCGGTAGTCGCCAGGAAGCATCCAAAACCAGGCGTACTAGGTCAGCGTACCAGGGGCGCTGAGGCCAATCTGGGGCAATCACAATTACTGAAATCCCCTCGGTCTCCACTCTGCGAAGCAAACGTGGTAGTAGCTTTAACGGAGGAAAGGCGTAGATCAGTCGATACTGACCCAGAGGAGCCACCAGAAGGTAAGTGACCTCCCGTACTGCAGCAAAGCTTCTTGTTCCTGCTTGATGATTGACATATGCCCCCGCCATGGCGTTGTCTGACTTGATCCTGATCGGACACCCTCGTAGTCTCATCGATCATGTGGATGTCAGAAACCATGAACCAGACTGAGTCAGAAGTACAATTAAATCACACTTGTTTATTAAATAAAAATAAAAAGGTAAAAGAGTAAGCGTAGTCAAAGCATAGCCAGAGTCCAGTAACCGGATCGAGTAGTCATCCAGTCCAGAGTTCAATAACCAGATCGGGTAATCAGCCAGGCAAGAAGTCAGGGATCCAAGTGGAGCAACAGCAAGCAGGGTAAGGAGCCAGAAGGGATGTCAGCAAGCCAGTCTTTAAACAGAACCGCAGGAGATGGTTTCTAGTGATGTGACCAAGGCGAAGGCAGAGATGAAGTGAGCTGGACAGTTTTAAGTAGGCAGGTCTGACGAGTAGGATCAGGAACAGCTGGGAGAGAGATCAGAGCTGGCAATTAGCCGACAGCTGAGCAGCCAGCCCAGAGAAGGAACGGCTAAGCCAGCCCCCACAGTGGAGAGGTATAGCCTGATCACTCGTAGTTCGAGCACGTTGATCGGCAACTTTGGGCCCTGGGTCGACTGTACTCCCAGTACTCCACCCCAGCCGGTCAGGCTGGTGTCCATTGTGATCACTGTCCAACGTAGAGGTAGGAACGACTTCTCGGACCAAAGTGCCAGGGATCTCAGCCACCAGAGCAGGGAGTCCCTGACTGACTGTCTCACCTGAATCTGCCGATCCAGGGATAACGGAGATTTGTCCCATTTCATCAAGATCTCCTTCTGCAAGACTTTGGTATGAAACTGGGAGTACGGCACTGCCTCGAAGAAGGCCACTATGAGCCCCAGGACTTACATGCAGAAGCGTAGCGACAACCTCCTGCGGTTCATCAATATTTTCACTGCAGCTCCGAGAGTCTGCAGCTTGTCTGAAGGGAGAAACACTCTCGCTTCCATGGAGTCCAGCAGTAAGCCTAGGTACTCCAAACTCTTAGTCGGTATAAGCACCAACTTCTTTAGGATCAACAGCCACCCAAAATCTTGCAGGGTTTGCATGGTGATCGCCACATCCTCCTTTAATTCTGAGGCGGAAGATGCTCTCAGGAGGAGATAGTCTAGGTAACCTACGATCGCAATCCCGCGTTGTCGCAACAACGCCAAAATTGGAGCCAATACCTTGGTACAGACTTGGGGTGCTGATGCCAGCCAAAAGGGAGATCCACAAACTGGTAGTGGGCTTCTCCAGCTACGAATCCCAGAAACCTCTGATGCCGGAGGCATATGGAGGCTTATAAGGGACTTAACAGGTCCCTTACCGCCCCCATGAGGGTCTCCCGCGAAGCCGGGAGTAAGGGTATGCTGGAGGGAAAGAATCTGTTTGGTGGCCAAGAGAGGAACTCTATCTTGTAGCCAAAGGAAATCAGTTTGCAGACCCATTGGTCAGACAGCCGAGGCTCCCACTGGGCTGCAAACTCCCAAAGGCGACCCTTCATGCAGCAGCACTTTTGCTTGCAGGCTTGTTAGGCTTGCAGTTCCAGGGACCGAGTTCTGCGCCATTCAGATACTAGTGCCTGCGTCCTGTGTCAGCTCCCAAGTGTTCTGAGTGAAAAACTGCACTGTTCTGAGCCTCAGGGACCAGCACTGAGCATAAAAACTGCACCGGGCTACAACAAAATAGCAGCCAGGCGTCCAGTATAAAGGACATAACAGGGAAAATGTCTGCCAAACTACAGTAAAATGGTTCCTTGCTATGCTTTCCACTGAGTCACACCAAACATGGCCGACAAACAACTGTTCATAGAGAAGGAGAATGAAAAGACAGAGAAAATGGCGGCAGAACAGCGATATAGCGATCAACATGTGCAGGCCTCCAGACACCCAGCGGGGAGACCAAAGACACCCAGGGACACAGCCACCCAGCTCAGCTCCCAATTCAAGGTGAGAGCCCCCCAGGGGACCCCCGGCTATAGGCACACACACCGCTCAGTAGCCCACCATGCAGCATTCCCCACAGGGGAGGGGAGATCGGGACGAGGAGAGAGGAGAGGGAGGAGAGGGACCCCAAATCGACCTCCCAGGGAATGCCCAGCTGCTCAACCCCGCTGAGGCAGGGAGAGCTGTACTTACCATCTGGACGAGCTGGGGACATTCCATCATAGACCCACTCCCAAAGAGTACAGGGTGGCTGCTGGCCACGGCACACTGTGACTCAGACATCAGTAGCCCGGTCATATGTGTGCCCCTGAGCGTTGCGCTCATCAGCCGCCCCTGGAGCCTGAGGGGCATGTTGTGGCCAACCCAGCACGTAGCTATGGTCTGCACACGATCGATGGCCAGGCTGGGGAGACTACAAGGATAAGGGTATCCAGCCTGTCACCCAGCCGGCTGTTGATAGTAGAACACATGATCTCAAATCTTGCGCAAAAGGCAAATTTCTCCCAAAAAAAAATTCCAGGACAGACGGTCCCACAGGGTTCCTAGGTCTATCTCCTTCACTAGGAAGAAATAACTGAAGCTGCAGGAAGCAGGCTGAGGGGTTGTTACTGAAGGGACTGCCCCTTGGGCGGAACTAGAAAGTTCTGTTTTTTTTACATGTGTAACATGTTCTGCCTTGTCCTCTCCTGAAGGTGGCATAACAACCCTATGGTCAAGAATAATGGAACTGTGTCAGTCAGTGAACGAAAGAGAAAAAAAGATTTGAATCAAATCCCAACCTCTGTTCTTACATGGGAACCACCATGATCACTTTTTTCTTTTTCTCTGGATCCTTAGAAACATTTGATCTGAGAAAACGAGGAGACAGGAACTCTTGAAACTCCAGTTTGTACCCTGGAGCTATTGAGGAAGTCCCCCATTCATCTCCACACTCTTCTTGCCAGATCCTTGAGAATTGCAGAAGAATTACCCCTATTCGATTGAACCTGACAGTGGAAGCCACCGCAACATTTACTCCCTTTCTTAAATGGCAAAAGGCGTGCTTTCCACTAGAATTTCTTTGTATCATACAAAACATCCCCAAATAGCTGTTTCACCACAAAAAGGAAGACTAGCCAGGAGCTTCTTACAAGGTGATTAGTGAAGGGTGCAAGGCCTGAAGGATAGAAGCTCCCATAGCAACTATTGTAAACATAAAGCTGTCTCCTGGGCCTGCTGAACAGGATAACCTTGAACACCTGTTTAAACTGGTCTATCAATGATTAAGCAATACAATTACTGTCAGCGCAGGCTGAGACACTTAATCTGCCAGAGAAAAAAAAAGTGTTTTTTTTTCAATATGAATTCTACCTTTTTATCCGTTGGATCCCTAAGCATTTGAGCATTGTCTGCTGGACAAGTCAAATTTATTCACAGAGGATATAGCAGCATTACTTGGTGGTATACCCTACCCTACTAGTGAATTTCTTCCACCATAGGATAAAGTGTGAAAACTTTTTAGGAGGGAAAAAAAATGCTTATCTGGGTGATCTTCTCAGATACAAGAAAGCATTTCCAGCAATGAATGGACAGGAAAAGGCATGCAAGCTTGAGGAGGCTTTAGTAAACCCAAACACTCAGTTAAGGGTACATAAATGTGGAGCGATCATTCACTAAGAAATTGCACCATCAATCTTAAGATTGGAACAACAGATTCTCCCGCATTTGATACCCCAGAACAGGAGTCATCAATCTCACCAGGGTCTGAGGGAATTTGTCTTCTACTGCCCCTAGTTCCTCAGTTTGAGGGTCCTGGGTATTGGAAGAGAACCTGTCACATTTTGAACCACACTGGGATGCAATTAAAGTCGCTAAACGTATTTTTTGAATCATAATATAAACAAGGGCTGCAGTGTTAAAAACAGTTGCAGACATTTCATGGTCCTAATGCTCATTCTGACCAGCCACCCCCTCTCAGGGGAGGATGCCATTTGTAGAGATGAGTAGGCTTTCCAGAGTTTGATGAAAGCCTTTAGCTCTTTTTTTTGGGGTGATTCAACCCCTCCTTCTGACCATAGTCCGACATACAAAGCAGAGGTACTACCAGAAGAAATTGCATTCACTGCTTGAGCAATAGCCCAGCTACTGCCGCTGCTATTAATGTTCAGCCTGATGCAAATAGTAAATGTATCAAATAGGAAATGCCTGCCCCACCTAAACCTCTTTCATGCTCTTCTTTGCTCTTATGTCTCTCCGACAATTTTGCAGCCAGCATAAATTGAGTTTTTCTCTTTTTTTTTTTTTTTTAAAACACACTCCTGCAATGGAGGATGCCAATGCTGTGCTAAGCCCTGCCCCCACCATCGCATCATGTCCCCCCTCCTTTCTTTTTTTTTAAAAGTTTTCCCTAGCAAGCACAGGCCTCCGATCCGACAGGAGGGAGGGAGGGATGGCGTGGAGGAGACCTGGAAGCTGCCGCCGTGTAGGGGCGGTGAAAGAAAAAATGGCATTGCTGATCGTTTTTAGTTCTCCCTTATACTCCGCCTCTTGAAGAGGGGAAGAGTTCTGCCCAGGTGGGAGGAGATCTGCCTGTTAGCTGGAGGAAAAAAGTCTGCTGCTTCTGTGACACAGCGTGAGCAAAGCTTGAGAAAGTACGTGCTCCATACAGTCCCCAGTGTCGACACTTAGGCATGACAACATTTACTTTAAAGGAGACATTTCAGTAAGTAAATTTTAAAATTCCTTAGAAAAAAGTCCACTTACCTTTCCCGCCGCAGGGTTTTCTGTGGTAAAACCAACAGACTCAATATTCACCCTTCACGGTGAGTTCTGTTAACAAACCTTCAGGAACCAGGGACCCCCCACAATCCTGGACCTGTAAAAAGCACCCCGCCAGTATAGCTTTATGGCCTTAATACCAAAAGTACTGGATTCTGGGGTCCAGCTCTCTAAAAAGAGAAGTGTTACAGGCAAAACCTAATTTCGTCAGATACAAGCGCGAGTACCATTCAATTTGGCCTAAAAGACACTTTGAATGGAGCCGGCTGCATAGCTAGCCCCGCAAGGACTGCTCCAGTGAAGCTCAGCACAGCACATCTTTACTCGTGACCAACACCTTAGACACTGGCGAAAAAACTGAGATACTCCCAGTAGTGGCCCAGTATTGGGAGGGGTTATATAGGGAGGCAACTTTCTGTTTAGGGTGTGCCAGTGTCCAGCACCTGAAGTTGGACTATAACCCACATAGCAATTACTATGGCTCTGTGTTCCATGATGTACGATTAAATTTTTTTTATTTTAAATGGATTACTCCTAAAACACACCATATTGCTACTTACAGAGTTTATACATTTTAGGACTGTTTCCTCTCAGGCCACAGAATATTTTCATCATCTCAGTAGGGCACAGCTATGGATGAATACATTGGAGCTTTTTAGTGAAATCCAACAGTGCATGATCCAAGGTATCTCTTAATTTGAGAGCTATAAGCCCATATATATATATATATATATATATATATATATATATATATATATATATATATATATATATATATATATATATATATATATATATATATATATATATATATATACACACACACATACATATACACACATATTTATATATATATATATATATATATATATATATATATATATATATATATATATATATATATATATATATACACACGCACACACACACACACACACACATATATATATATATGTGTTTCTTTATTTTAAATTAGGTTTGATTACTAAACTTGTATATCTTTAGTTTGCTTTTTTCTGCCTCTGATCATATATAGTTTACCTTAATAAGCCTTTATATTTTTGGCCCCCTATATAAATTTAAAAACTACCATTGCAGTGGGATTTCCCCCACAATGCAAGGGTTAAATGTTTAATTTTTTCTAGGGTACGATTACACATTCCTCGTATCCCCGGATGTAAGCTCTCTACACTTCCCACCCACGCTCTGGGTTGTGGGTGGGCCCTCGGTGTCCTGCATTGTACAAGATGATGCCAGAGTGCAACCAGACGTGACAAAAAAGTGACTTTAAGCCTGGGCGAGCGAGGCATAAGGTGCATAAAACAGCTGTATACATGGTACCCTAGACAAAAATGGGCATTTAGCTTTGCTCTGCAGGGAAGCTCCACTGCAAGGGTCGTTTTTTTATTATCAGCTTTAAAATATAAATTCTACCTACACCTGATGGCAATTTATATCACTAAACACCCTTTCTGGATGGGGAAGCTACAACGTCCGTGAGATCATGATGCACAGATTCCGATGTTCACTTACAGGAAAAAGTGTGCTGCAGGGAAAGGACAATGATTCTTCTCATCTCTGCTGTCACAAGCACAAAAGGGCAAACCCCCCGAGCATAAACTCAAAGCCATCCAAAATGTTTCATTTTTACCATTGAAGAATAACACGCAGATTTTTTGTAAAAATTATTTATTGAAAAACAAAAAGCACAAAAATATATAGAACTCTGTAAACAAAAGCTGGGCACCAGTACCGGGTTTAAGAGGACCGAATTGCATTTCAAGCACCCCCTTCCACCACCTTGGCACCTTGGAGTCCCCCCTATAGCCAGGAAAGGTTTAATCCCTCAAGGTTATCAAACTTTTCTATCCTATAAGAATTTTTCAATACTGCTATTACTCCAGAGAGTTGAAGATTACATTGCTGGGCAATATACTAAAGTGAGGTTGACTCTTCCATGGGAGTGCAGCTCCACATTGTGGCCTGTAAAAGTCACTGTCATCCATGCCATTTAATGAGAGTTTCTGATCCATTAGAAAGATACCTGGTTAGTTTATCGAATATCAGATTATGTCTACTAGAAATGTCACGTTACATTTCAGCACTAAAAGTACCAATATCATTAGAAACTCAATTCCTTTACCTGTGCTAATCTGCAATTACTGTACAAGGGCGTGTACGCCGTTAGAAGTCTAACTTTGCTTGCTGCCCTTGGCATCAAATGACACTGTACTGCTTATACAGCTTTGAGGTTGGGGAAAAAAAACAAAAAAAACAGGAAAGCTTACTGGTTGCGATTACAGATAAACTCAGCCTTATTCAGATCCTAATTCAAACACCCCGGCAAGCTTGCCCAGAAGCTGTCACTATGTTGGGCCAATCATAAGTGGATGAAGCATTCCCTGCCCCCCAGTTGAATATATACACAGCTCTTGCAGAGGATTGGCTCAGTACAGGTGACAACTTCTTGGGGGGCTCAATCAGGTGGGTTTGGACTAGGAGCTGAACATGCCTGAGCTCATCCCTAGTTGCTATGAACAAAACAAAACTCTTTCATAAGTCAGACCCATAGTGCGCAGTGGTCTGGACTTTCTGCAAATTGTGCAGTATAGGTGGTCACCAACATCAAGTTTTGGTTTAACAGTGAGAGCCAAAACATATTACAGAGACATAGAAGCAGAATTCTTGTGGCTCAATAATTGTGTGATTGGTTTCCAGAACCCCAGACAAAGTTAATTAAGAAAAATGTATATATGCTTTATCAATAATTAAAAGACAATATTGGGTTCTTATATTCTAATGTTAGATTCTTAGGTTCACTTACTAGAATGTGTTATGTTCAGAAAGAGGTTTTTAGAACGATTACCCTCGGAAGATCTTGTTATGTAATCTTTAGAGAGACAGTAGTCTAACTTTCTACAGTGCTCTCAGTCAGGCTGATTAGGTCTTCCAAAAAGTGAGAGATTAATGAATCTTGGAATTGTTGATGTGCGGCTTGTGGGAATTCTGTATAGGTGTTGACATGTAAGATGTTTAGGGAGGTCTTGCATGGCAACTGTCTTGAAAGGCCACGTTTCTGTGAAGACACTAGGTCTTGGGACAATTAACTAAATCTTTTACTTGTAAATAACTGTTCAAAACGTTCACTGTGGGCAAAGGTTTTTGTTCATCGTAAATGCTAGGTTTCAATAGATTTGCAAATCTATTCAGAAAATTTCGATAACTAGAGTGGCGGAATACAATTCCAAATCCTTTACCATCTAAAATATTAAACATTTACAGTATCCCACAAAAGTGAGTACACCCCTCATTTTTTTGTATATCTTTTCATGTGACAACACTGCAAATGACACTTTGCTACAATGTAAAGTAGTGAGTGTACAGCTTGTATAACAGTGTAAATTTGTTGTCCCCTCAAAATAACTCAACACACAACCATTAATGTCTAAACCGCTGGCAACAAAAGGGAGTACAACCCTAAGTGAAAATATCCAAATTGGGCCCAATTACCCATTTTCCCTCCCCGATTTCATGTTACTCATTCGTGTTATAAGGTTTCAGGTGTGAATGGGGAGCAGGTGTTTTAAATTTGGTGTTATCGCTCTCACTTTCTCATACTGGTCACTGGAAGTTCAACATGGCACCTCATGGCAAAGAACTCTCTGAGGATCTGAAAAAAAAAATAATGGTTGCTCTACATAAAAATGGCCTAGGCTATAAGAAGATTGCCAAGACCCTGAAACTGAGCTGCAGCACGATGGCCGAGACCATACAGCGGTTTAACAGGACAGGGTCCACTCAGAACAGGCCTCGTCATGGCCGACCAAAGAAGTTGAGTGCACGTGTTCAGCGTCATATCCAGAGGTTGTCTTTGGAAAAGACATATAAATGCTGCAAGCATTGCTGCAGAGGTTGAAGGGTCAGCCTGTCAGTGCTCAGACCATACGCCGCACACTGCATCAAATTTGTCTGCATAACTGTCATCCAAGAAGGAAGCCTCTTCTAAAGATGATGCACAAGAAAGCCAGCAAACAGTTTGCTGAAGACAAGCAGACCAAGGACATGAATTACTGGAACCATGTCCTGTGGTCTGATGAGACCAAAATAAACTTATTCGGTTCAGATGGTGTCAAGCATGTGTGGCGGCAACCAGGTGAGGAGTACAAAGTCAAGTGTGTTTTTCCTACAGCCAAGCATGGTGGTGGAAGTGCTGCCAGCTCTGGGGAGCTACAGTTCATTGAGGAAACCATGAATGCCAACATGTACTGTGACATACTAAAACAGAGCATGCTCCCTTCCCTTCAGAGAATGGGGCGCAGGGCAGTATGCCAACATGATAACCCCAAACACACCTCCAAGACAACCATTGCCTTGCTAAAGAAGCTGAGGGTAAAGGTGATGGACTGGCCAAGCATGTCTATAGATCTAAACCCTGTGGGGCATCCTCAAATGGAAGGTGGAGGAGTGCAAGATCTCCAACATCCACCAGCTCCGTGATATCGTCATTGAGGCGTGGAAGAGGACTCAAATAGCAACCTGTGTAGCTCTGGTGAACACCATGCCCAAGAGGGTTAAGGCAGTGCTGGAAAATAATGATGGCCACACAAAATATTGACACTTTGGTCCCAGTTTGGAAATTTTCACTTAGGTGTGTACTCCCTTTTGTTGCCAGCGGTATAGACATTAATGGATGTGTGTTGAGTTATTATGAGGGCACAGCAAATTTACACTGTTATACAAGCTGTACACTCACTACTTTACATTGTTGCAAAGTGTAATTTCTTCAGTGTTGTCACATGAAAAGATAATAAAATATTTAAAAATATGCGAGGGGTTTACTAACTTTTGTGAGAGATGTATATCAACTACGGTATGTAGAAGTTGTTTGCCTGCAGTTCCAAATCAAATATTACCCATTTTCACAGTGGAGGCAACCATTTTGGGAGTATTTGTGGGGAAAGGCATGCACTTTAAAGTAGTGAATTTCCCAACACAGTACTAAAAAAGTATTAGGTCGTTGGACTTCTTCACACACGTGAGATTTGAATGCTATTGGTGGCTGAGAGAAACGCCTTAAACCCCTTTCACACTGAGGACGTTTTCAGGCACTTAAAGCTAGAAATAGCCTCTGAAAACTGCCTCCCATTCATTTGCATGAGTGCTTTCACACTCCGGCGGGTGCACTTGCGGGACATTACAAAAAGTCATGCAAGCAGCATCTTTGGGGTGGGTTTAGAGCAGTGTAAAAAGCGCTCTCCAAAAACACCCCTGCCCATTGAAATGAATGGGTGTTTGTTGGATTTTTTTAAAAAAAAATTTAAGGTCACCACATGAAGTTGAAGTTGGCCCATTATGCAAGTGTCCACCAGGACCATGACATCGGCTCGTTGGGATTTAAGTTAAGTGAGGGACCGCAGATCCCTTAACCTGATCATGGATTCTGCAGACATTCTAGGTCAATGAAGACCTTTAACTCAACTGTATTGTACTAGCCCCAGTAACAGCAATCCCACTCTTTTAGGAGTTTTGATGGCCTTAAAATACCCATGACATTTTCAGCATATGAGCTTAAAATTTTGGTTGCAGTCAGGTTATGTATTCAGTGTCATCTGTTCTAGTAGGTCTGCTGGTGACTTAAGTGAATTTCTGTGCTCACCATAGCAGTTAAAAGGTGTCCTAGGTTCATTGAACAAGTGCCCATGCCCAATTTCATGTAATCTTCAGCGTTTCCCATAAGCCAAAAAGATTAACCATGGATTCTATGTTTGATCCCAAGCCAACCCCTCCTCTCACAGCTTCCTATTGGCTGACAATTACAATAGGCAGCCTTACTAGCCAACAGGAACACACAGGTGCCAGGCCAAGAATGAATCATGGAAGTAACTTCCTGCAGAATACCCAGTTTTGACTTCACCTGCTAATGATTGTAGTAATAAAAGTAGGGAGTATAAAGAAGCCCTCAAGAGAATGGATCAATATTTTATCTTTAACTGGCTTTTCATATTGCATTTTACTGATCGAAATGCGAGTGTAGGGGAAGGCCCATGCTAAGTGAACACTTTATGCAGCTTGATACTAGAGCAAATCTCTTCACCTAAAAAATTTGGTCTGTAGCACCCATTTCTCCTTCAAGCTTCTGACATTATCACCATCAGGTTTCCTGTTAACCGATAAGCTTTACCTCTTGTTCCTGTTTTTGGTTGCACAAAAAAGGGGTTTATCTCAGAAAACCAACCAAACATCTTACTTCCCCATCCATGGGGTTAAGAGCATAAGGCCAATCTGGAGTCACCAGCTGCATCATTACAAAATGATGCTCAATATATTCAGCAGACAAGAAAACCCAGCACAGCTTTGCTCTTGGCATTAGAGAACTTTAGAAATGTCAAGCACAATACCAGCTTGAGTAGATAGGAAAAGGTGGTCATTTAAATACCACAGCCAACCTGAGAAGCTTCAGGAATTTCCAACTTGACATCAATCATGTGACCCAGGCTGTGCATTCCTCCAAATCTCAAAAGAAAAGAAAAAAACAGACCCTTTTTTTAAGAACCGAATTCCAAAATCGCAATAGGAAGACCCAATGGGGTCCAAGTTTCCTACTCAGTTCCTCTAAAAACACCAGGGGCCATATTTAAAGCACCCCCAGAAAAATGATATTCGTGCCCCCTATGGGTACTGGAAGTATGGCACACAGCAATATATAGTATGGGGTGGGGGGTTGGATACACAGTGCAGACATCCTTCTTAAAGCCTTCTAGAAGACAACAATCAAGGATAGGCAACATAGAAAGCTGCATTGTTGAACCAGGAATTAAGTTTAGCATATGCCTGACAGGTATGGGGTCTTCGTAGGAGCTCCATTATCACGCCTGCAGCAGGTAGAAAGGGCCAGTTATCATGAATGGATTATGGTCCCTTTGGGTACACATTTACCTAGGCGATCTGTTTTTTTTTTCTAATGGGGAAGGAATTTAAGATTTTATATGAAATATTTTTTTTTTTCAGTATAAAGACTCGCTTATTTTGTGGTACGATAACATAACACAAGCTGGGCATATTTAAAGTCCATTATAAAAGGCAGAGTCCTACTTTTGCATGCATGATTACGTGAGGATGATGCCCTCTAGTGTAATTTCTCAGACCATGATAATACAGGAATCCTGTAATACCCATGTATTTGTAACTATACTAACCCTACCACCCCCTTTTTTTGCAGGTGGGCCAGAGTAAATAGGCAGACCTTGTTTTGAATGCTTTAAAGTGTTCCCATCATTGTTTAAAGTGCATCTGAACGCAAGAATAAAATGTAATATCCTGCAGCTTACCAGGCCTAGATGTGATGGCTGCCTTCTTTTTTGCCCTTTAATTTCACCTGGTGATCCCGCCAATAACAGTTGCTGCCCTGGGGTGACAACACTCACTAACTGTACTGCATCAATAAAGCATTGTCCCACAGGGACAGTACTACACTACACTCCCCTCTCTATTACAAGAGGTGGTGATCTGTAGTTCAGACGATAGCTTGAACAGGAGACAACATTATTTGGTTCAATTCACAGGAAGTTAGGACACGGATATTATTTTAGAATCCACAATAATGTTCTGTACTTGCTGAAGAGTTTCTTAGCATTAAGCTCCAACAAGCAGGGCTCTCCGATTCCTCTCGTTCCAAATTGTATTGTATCTGTAATGTCTGCCATCATTTTGAAAAGCGCTGCACAAACTTTTGGCGCTATATAAGGCTGGGTTCACACCTATGTGAATTGGATGCAGCTTTTTCTGCATCCAATTCACATAGCAAGAGAAGGGGGCTGGCTCTATATGGAGCCGGTTCACATAACTCCGCAGCAGGTCCACTGCATTTTGCAGGAAAAACTTGTTATTTTTTGGTCCGTTTCAGGTCCGAACTCAGCCCACAATTCAGGCTGAAATTGGACCTGAAAATGGTGAACCAGCACGCACCGGACTCCTGCTGTGCGACAGATCCGTCTTAGGTGTGAACCCAGCCTAAATCCTGTATAATAATATATTATAATACTACAGATAACACATCTAAAAACGGGCAAACTGCAATATATTACATTTTTATTCTTGGATTTAGATACACTTTATTTGTGTCTGCCACCATTGTGCATAAATGGTTCAAGAACATTCATTTTGTCAGTTGTTAGGAACCAGTAACACTCAAAAAATTGTTGGGCTGCAACTGACTGATAACAAGTAACGTAATTAAAAGTATACTGTACCTAAAGGCAAAACTTTTTTTTTAGATTTGGATAGCGTGGAGAGGGATTAGAACACCTGCCAATTTTTATTGCCATCTGTGCCTCTGTTTTTTTCTTGTTTACCATTACCATTATAAATGAAAGTAAAAGAGAATCCCAAATTTTGAGTTGTCCCCAGAAAAGTAATAGAGGGGAAATCTTCCAATGGGGACACTAGTTCTGGTGACCTGGGAGTCCCCAAAGAGTTCCTTTAATTTGCAGGGATTTCCTCTCACTTCCTGTTTGGCTATGGGACAGGAAGTGAAGGGAAATCTCTGCAACAGGACACGGATGGCGTTAAAAAAATAAATAAAATAATAAAAAAAATCTGACAGGGGCAAGGTGATAACTTTCCCTTGCTCTAAAATAAAAAAGTTTTGCCTATAGTTCTACTTTAAGGGTTTAGGAACTCCACTGTTAAACATACATTAGCTTCCTTACTGCAATAACCGAATGTGGTAAAAAAAAAAAAAAAAAATAAAAAAAAAAAACAGCCACATGTGCAGGAAGAAAGACAGGGGTGCAAAACCTGATTGTTCACAGTCCTGGAACACGGACACACTTTTGGGACGGTCCTCATTAAGAAACAACAATGAATGAGAGAGGTCTGGGTTTTCTGTTGACCGTGTCAAAATCTGAGATTGAACACCACCCTTGTGGACTGGAGCTGCACAGCCCTGACCTAGGACAACCTATTTTTTTATGTTGACCTCCTGGATTTCATTCTACCCATCATGCCCCTGAACAGGAAGCTTTAATTTAGGGCTATTGCCATTGAAAGGAATTCTAAAAACAGCTCTGCTGCTCTTTTCTGCACCCACAAAGATGAGGCAGATGGGGACTGTTTGCTCTTGCAATTACATAAATAATTAATTATTATTATTATTATTATTAACCCCCGACCTCATAAGAAAAAAGACCAGGTCTTCCCCAAAGATAGCTCTGCTCCCAGCTGGGCCGTTCCATGTGAAATCAGCAGAGGAGTAGTCGGTCATACAGGTGCGCATATCTGCATGTTCTTTGGTCTGTCACAAAAGGTCCTGTAGCCTCACCGTTAGTAATCACACAGCTTGCCCTGCACACAAAGCTCAGACGCTGGGTGGGATTGCGGACTTGGTGCTGAGGTCATAGCTCGTCTCGGGCGGCGCTGTCAAATGGGGAGCGGAGAGACGGGGTGTTAATGGCTTCACTGCGCAGCTTCTCCTGTTGTTGGGTCTTTTGGGACTTGGCTCTGTCCCAGTCAGTGGTCTGAGTCACGTTGTCCCACAGAACAGAAGTCTCCGTGTCACTGACGTAGCCTTCGTCTCCGGTGTAGTGGGTTGGGTATAGCAGTAGAGGTTCCACAGAGAAGGCTCGCAGGTCCCGCGGTGAGAAGTGAGAGGAGTAATCCGAGCTGTATGCAGAGAAATGAAGAAAACCTATTAAAGTCTCACTCCATTTTATCTCTTTAACCACTTCAATACCGGCAACTTTCATCCCCTTCCTGTCCAGCTTTCAGCTCTGTCACATTTTGAACGACAATTGCACGGTCATGCAAAACTGTACCCAGATGAAATTTTAATCATTTTCTTCACACAAATAGAGCTTTCTTTTGGTGGTATTGAATCACTACTGGGTTTTTTATTTTTTTTAAAAGACCCAAAAACTTTGAGGAAAAAAAAAAAGTTTTAGTTTGTCAGTAAATTTTGTAAAAAAAAAGCCATTTTTCTCCTTCACTGATGTGCACTGATGAGGTGGAACTTATGGGCACTGATGAGGCTGCACTTATGGGTACAGATGAGGTGGCACTGATAAGGAGGCACTAATATGCCACACTTATGGGCACTGATGGGTACTGATAGGCTGCACTGATTGACACTGATAGGTGGAATTGATGGGCTCTGATGGGCAGCACTGATAAGCACTGAAAGGCAGTAGTGACTGGCATCATTAATGGGCACCGATTGGGGTCACTGATGGGCACTGCTGCCTATTTTACTGTAATCAGGGCACTGATTATCAGTGCTGATTACCTGCCCTAGTGTCCCTTGCGGGAAGATGCCGCTCTCCTCGCCACACAATCCGACACAGCCAATCACATGGTTAAAGAGCCACGCCAGTGGTTCTTACAGAGATCAGGGTCGGGCCGTGTACTAGGAACATAACACGGATGCGATCGGCTCATGAGAGCGGCTGTTCTGGGGCGACGTCATAGGACATCCTCCCAGAACAAGAGCTGCACTGTTCCTCTGTCATTTGGCGGTGGGCAGGCGGCAAGTGGTTAAATTCATATAAATAAAAAGAGAAAAAAAAAGTGTTACAAACACTTTAAGATTTGTGACCAATTTTTGTTTAGAAAAGCCTTCCTGCCCTCACACTGCAGTGTTCTGTGCCAGCAGAGCGGAGTAACAGTCACACCCCTCAGCACAAGTGTCCTCACACAGACTTATATTGCAAGGAAAAAGAAAGATGATCTGAAAAGTGTTTAGGACTGACCTCATATTACCGGTATATGGTTTTGGTAAATTTAAAAGTACAAGAAAATTACATAATGTGTAGCCAGCTTTAGACAAGCCATTGATGAATTAATTCTCTTTCCTGCAGCACAGTCCGTGCCTCCAACAGAGCTATTGTGTTCTCCCAGCAGGGAGCCTTCCCTGCCAGCAGAACACAATGATTACTGCTGGTGGCTAGGGCCACCCCCACTAATCGTATGTAAAGAAATTGACAGGCTGGTTGTACCCAAGTCAACCGATGGATCAAATGTTGGCTGGTTCCTGTTGAACCGGACAAGATTCAAATAATTTATGGCCAGATTAACTCGACCAGGGCGTGGTTTTAGGACACAATGCACAAATGTTGGAACAGGAAAGTGGAGGCAAACTGTGAAAATGTAGCTTGTTAGTACAATATCCATTTGACTGAATAACAGACGCATAATATTTCTGTCATTTCAATTCAGTTTTAAAGTAGGGGAAATTGTGGTTTTCTATATGCAGAGTACTCTTGGAATGGTTTAAAAATATTGGCAGGCACATAACCCCCCGATTGTGCAGAATTGGGTTGAGACTATTAACTCATTAAACGGGAGCGAGAGAGTGATGTACATTAGACAGGGTAATTATGGAAGGTTTGTGGGAATGTGGGGACCTTGGTTGGATAAGATGAGGTACCCTCTATAGGTGAGGGGTTGAGAGCACACAGAAATCCCTTCCCCTACTTTTTTTTCCCCCTCTCTCTGTCGCTCCCAGCCCCCCACCTTGAAATGTCTAGCTGGTCTCCTGCTCTGGCACTTTCTAATGATTTTCTGAAATGTTACTGCCCACTCCGCCATGCTCCTCAATGGCTTTTGCAATCAATAAAAGGTAAACATACTTGGGTGGTGTGAGGGTTGGGCGGGTGGTGTGAGGGGTGGGTGGGCATGGGCCACCCTAACATAAATTAATAAAAAATATTTAAATGTAAAAAAAAAAAAAAAAAAAAAATAAATACATTTTAATTGTCATCATTTGTAGAGAATTTTTGACGCGATTCTAGGGAATGCCTGTGTAAATGGACATCAACTCGCATCAAAGTCAGACCAAAGTAGTACAGGGACCACTTTGAAGTCGCACAGATATGAAAGGTACTCATTGGAAATCATGGGGTACAACTTGTCATGCGACTTTGCAGTACCAAGTCGCAAGACAAGTCACACAAGTGTGAAAGGGGCCTAAGAGGATCTATATGCCTGCAGGTGGAGTTGGGATTTCCAATCATGCGACCATTTATTGGCTGTCATGTTGTAAGCAATGATCTGAAGCTGTCCATGACTGTTTATGGGAGCGTACTCTCAGATCAAAAAAGTAATTCCCAATGGATGCATACTATATATGTTATGGCTCAGTTTTCTAATAAAGCTCATCTGTAGGTTCAAGGAATATCTCCTAAACGTTCACCATTTAGGAGATTTTCACTACTTCTGCAGCAAATCCGGAAGCAAGATGGAAGCCCTGTCAGCAGTGACGGCGTGCCGCTGGAGGGCTTTGTTATGAAAGTACGTCTTTCATAACTCAGTTATTGGTTGAACTGGATGAACTTGTGTATTTTTCAACCAGAATAACTATGCAACGGTAATACGATGCATACTAGCAGATTATGCTCTTAACTTGCAAGGGGAAGATTCATATTTTTTTTTTTATGAAAACGGCCCTTATTACCACTTTAAAGCCCATTCACAACAGATATGCATGCGGCTGGCAGAAACAGGTTAACGCTGACTGACTGGGGACAAGTACACAGATCAGAAAAAGCTGAGCAAAGTCAAAAGTTCTTATCTGCATACTAGTTCTATATTGGAACTTCAGAATACTGATGCAAGAAGGTCATCGTGGCAGCCAGGCAACCAGCATTTTTAGAACATGTGCATCTCCCTTTGTGCTGGGAGCGTGCCACACCGAGAGCCAGAGGGCCCCGTACTACCGATCGGGACCCGGAACACCCGATTCTGGGTCATCTAAATTGCTGTGGTAACCTCTGATTGGCTACCACAGTGATCAGTCACTGTGAAGCCCGCCCTGGTGTTTCTCTCCGTGGATGGAGAGGAAAGATACTATGTGAAATACATAAATAAAAAATACCTGGATCAAGGTTTAACCTAGGTTAGTGCCAGGGTTAGTGTTTGGGTCAAAGGTCAGGGTCAGTATATTTTGAGCAGGATTTTTTATTTTTAATTAACATCAGTGGTGTGTTTTAGGTAGGCCAAAAAAAATAAAGCAAAAAATGTGCAATATTGCTTCTGGGCTGTACTATGGTTACAAACCACAAATAACATATGTGGTATTGCTGCGATCGCCAGGAGCAGGAGAATTTTATTTGGGTTGTGTAGGGTTAGTAGGTTATAGTATTACAAGAAATATACATCTAAATGTAAAAAATGTATTTCTTAATAATTTGGGCCAGTTTTCCTTAACCACTTACGGACCGCCCGCCGCAGTTTTACGGTGGCTGTTTGAAGGAGGATATCGTTGTTATGGTAGCAGCTAGCTGCCATTACCCCGGTATCCCCTTCTTCAGTGGACGGTCCACTACAAGATAAAAGTGGTCTCTGAGGCAGATTCTCCGTAAGATCACTTTTATCGGTGGTGGGAGAGGGCCCTCCCTTCCCCCCGCGATACAGTGCCCTCCGCAGCTTACCGGAGCCGTCGGCAGCGGCGGAGGCGGTCGCGTCTTGTCTCCGGTCAGGCATGGAGAGGAGTGAGGGGAAGATGGCCCCCACCCGTCTCCATACAATTGCTGGCCGGAAGCGATGTCAAAACGTCACTTCAACCCACAGCTATTAGACCCCATTCACACCTGAGCGTTTTGTAGCTTGAAGCCTGAAGCTACAAAACGCTAAAGGGGAAAAAATCTATTATTCTCAATGGAGATGGTTCACATCTCCACTCCATGTCGCCTGAAGCCGAACGCCTGAAGCTCTGGACCCTTTTTTGTCGCTCGAATCAAGCAGATTTGGGCGTTTTTCTTCTTTTAACATTGGTGACCTTTTGCCCTGCACACAATCACGGAAAATCGCAGTAAAAAACGCAGCGAATCGCGGTAAAAAAAGCCACAAAATCACGGTAAATTTGTAAAATTGTAAGACCGCTGCGCAAATACGGTGTGAAAAAAAGTATTGCAATGACCGTCATTTTATTCTCTAGTAAATGAAAGCCCAATTTGTTCTGAAAAAAAGAAGGGGACAATTCACCTGGATGCAGAAAGTAGCAAAGTGTCAAAGCTGCAAAATTGTGCTTAGGCATTACGATTTGTATTAGGTGGGAAGGGGCTAAAGAACATTACAATACAAAATAACTTTTGCAACAATTAAACATATGGTATAGCAAAAAAAGTGTACTGCAAAGTAAAACTGCTGCACTCACATTGGATGCTTGTCGTACATGACGGGCAGGAATTCATCCACAGGAAGCATCTTAGTCAGAGGTTCGGCATTCATCAGCTTTTTTGCTCCCTGAAGAGAGATCAGGTACCCCAGTGTCCAGTATGAATAATCGGCAATGACCAAGTTGCGGACCCCTGAAACTGACTCTTCAGGTTCCTCTACCTGCATTCGTTTCCGGCCCATATAGCTGCAAGACAGACAAGAGGCTTGGATCAGTGCAATCTATGGAACAGTATTACTGCAACTTTATAGAGGAAACAGGGGAGAGATGAAAGAGGGGCAACGCGACACATCAGCCTGTGGACGAGGTGGATGAGGGGGGTGAGGGATACAAGGGGGACGAGGGGTAGTGATCAGTGCACTCTGCTGAACAGCTCCAATGTAAATATACTGAGGTGAGAAGAATCAACTCCGGACACATGCAACCTCTACACTAATGACAGTACACACTCATAGCTTAAGCTGGTCATACGCTAGTAGAATTATGTTAAAAAGTTTTGTTTTAAAAAAACATTTAAGTTTCTTATTAGAGGGGTCAAATTGATGTTCGTTTTTTACCCCACTGATGAGAAAATTCAAAGGAGCAGGAAGAAAAAAAAATTCTGGAACAAAGGAATTTATGACAGTGTATGTGCTTTTTCATTCAGTTAAAGTGGTTGTAAACCCTTACAAACCACTTTGACCTACAGGTAAGCCTAGATTAAGGCTTAACTGTAGGTCCAAGAAATATATCCTAAACCTATACGGTTTAGGAGATATTTGCCCGAAGACAGGCACCGCTGTCTACGGCGCATGCGCCGTAGACAGTGGCGCGCAGGAGCACTGAGCGCGGCATTGTCAATGACGAAGCTGCCGCGAGTGTTGGCTCCCGTGCGCATGCGCGGGAGTGACATCATTGCGTTCCGAATGACAGCGGCGGAGCTGCGAGACCCACCGAGAAGATGGATGCGCCAGACTACAGGGGACAGCGGTGACTTCGCTGGCTCCTGTGTCAGGTAAGTGACACATAATGGACTACTATGCGATGCATAGTAGTCCATTATGCTTTGCCTTTCCAGGGAATGAAAGAGGAAGTAAACTCATCAGGGTTTACTTCCTCTTTAAGTCCGTTCGTTCCAAATACAAATGTTAACCACTTCAATACAGGGTACAACCCCCCCCCGCCCAGGCCATTTTCAGCGCCGTCGGTCATGCAACACTGTACCCAAATTAAATTTTTATAAATAGAGCTTTCTTTTGGTGGTATTTGATCACCACTGGGGTTAAGATACAAACAAATTAAAAAAGACTGAAATTAAAAAAAATAAAAAAATAAAATAAAAATCTTTGTTTCTGTTATAAAATGTTGTGAAGTGGTAAGTTTTCTCCTTCACTGATGGGCACTGATGAGGCTCTAATATGCAGCACTGATAGGCAGCTCTGATGGGCACTGATAGGTGACACTGATATGCAGCACTGGTGGGCACTCATAAGTGGCACTGATGGGTGACACTGATAGGGAGGCACTGGCAGGCATTACTAATGGGCACTGATTTGCACCTCTAATGGGCACTGATTGGCAACTTTAGTGGTCATACCTGGTGGTCCCAGGTGAGCATCTTCGGGGGGCTGCGCTGATTGAGAGAGCAGCCAATTGGCTCTCCTCTACTTGTGTCTGTCAGCACGGGTGGAGGAAAAGCCGATACACGGCTCTTCCTGTTTATACTGATTGGACACAGCTGATCACATGGTAAAGAGCCTATGTCAGAGGCTCTTTAACAAGATCGGTGATTCGGTGCATCAGACTAACACACCAACGATCGCCACTCTGCACGCCCTCGTGGGCGTTGCTTAACCTGCTGGACGTCATATGACGTCCAGTCAGGATAACAACCACTTTGCGCACATCATAATGCTCTGCAAGAGACTGTTCCAGTTCTTGGCAAAATTGGTGTAATACCTCCAATACCTGCATTCCCATTGGGTAATATTATCATTCCTCTCTTAGTGACCAATCTCAGGTATAGGAAGGGGGGGAAAACATACCTAAAGGGACAGCAGACAATAAAAACCTGTCAGAGATCCATATCATTTCACACTATCAGGTTTTTGCCATTCTTACTTTACATTTGGGGAGAAATATTTGTACAAGCTGTATTGATACTTCATGTGTCTGCTTTGTTTATGTACCACTTTTACCTTTTTTTTATTTATTTTTTATTAAAAAATCTCAATACATTTCAGTAAAAGAAAAACCTGGCAGAGGACTTTCTGGCTGGAGTTCAGCTTAAACAAATCAAGAGTGTGAGAGCCATAAAGCAAGCTGTAGGAACATTGCACACATTCCAACTGGAATTCCTCTATTCATGAAGGTGGGAAGACTGTTCATCGGAACTCAGAATAAAGTGACTGTATATACGGTGATGTGAAAATATATACCCCCTTCCTAATTTTTTTTTCTTTTTTTGCATATTTGGCACACTTAAATAAGATCATCAAACAAATGCTAAATTTACACAAAGATAACCCGAGTAAATCCAAAATGCAGTTTTTAAATGAGAATTTCATTTATTAAAAGGGAAAAAAGCTGTCCAAACCTGCCTGGTCCTATGTGAAAAAATAATTGTCCCCTAAACGTAATAATAGGTTGTGCCACCCTTGGCGGCAACAACTGCAATCAGATTTTTGAGATAACGGACAATGAGTCTTTCACATCGCTGTGGAGGAATTTTAACCCACTCTTATTTGCAGAATTGTTTTAATTCAGCCACATTGAAGGGTTTTCAAGCATGAAGAGCATCTCAATCGCTAGAGGTCAAACTGATGGCCAGACTTTCTCCTTCAGGATTTTCTGTCAGAGCGTAGAATTAATGGTTCCATCCACTATGGCAAGTCATCCAGATCCTGAAGCTGCAAAGCAGCCCCAGAATATCACACTACCACCACAATGTTTGCCTGTTGGTATGAAGTTCTTTTTATGAAATGCTGTGTTTGTTTTATACATATAGATGTAACGGAACGCACACCTTATAACAAGTTCAACTTTTGTCTCATAAGTCCACAGAATATTTGCCAAAAAGTCTTGGGGATAATCAATATGTTTTTTGGCAAATGTGAGATGAGCCTTTGTGTTCCTTTTAATCAGCGGAGGCTTTCGCCTTGGAACTATCCCATGGATGCCATTTTTGCCCAGTCTCTTTCTTTTTGTAGAATCATAAACACTGATCTTACCCGAGGCAAGTGAGGCCTGCAGTTCTTTGGATGCTGTTCTGGGTTCTTTTAGGACCTCCTGGATGAATCACTTTGTCCTCTTAGAGTAAATTTGTCAGGCCGGCCACTCCTGGGAAGGTCCCACACTGTTCCAAGTTTTCTCCATTTGTGGATAATGGCTCTCCCGTGGTTCCCTGGAGTCCCAAAGCCTTGGAAAATGGCTTTGTAACCCTTTCCAGACTGATGTCCATTACTTTGTTTCTCATCGGTTCTTGAATTTCTTTAGATCGTGGCATGATGTGGTACTTTTTGATATCTTTTAGTGTGCTTCACTTAGACAGCTTCTATTTAAGTGATTTATTGATTAAACAGTTCTGGCAGTAATCAGGGATCAGGGTGTGGCAAGTGAAATTTAACTCCGCTTTCCAAAAAATGTAGTTAATCACAGTTCATTCATGATTTGGGGGGGGCAATTACTTTTTCATATAGGGCCAGTTTGGACAGCTTTTTTTCCCCCTTAATAAATTAAATCATCATTTAAAAACTGCATTTTGTATATACTCGGGTCATCTTTGTGTATTGTGTAATATTAAAATGTATTCGATGATCTGAATCACTTAAGTGTGAGAAATATGCAAAAAAAAAAAAAAAAAAAAAGAAAATCAGGAAGGGGCAAATACTTTTTCACAGCATTGTATGCATTACTAGAAGGAAAATATAGTAGAATTCCCCACTACTGTACACATTCCAGGACAGCCATGTTTACTATATATTACGACACTACTAAATATTTACAACACAGTAAGAAAACTGTTTTTATGACTGTCCTAATTCCACTTGTGGAACTAATGAATTCATTACATAAATAACTTTTTCTGTCCCTTCCCCTCACTCTGCACCCAAACATCTCTCACATGAGGTCCCAGTCCAGCTGTGCCTTCTCCACGTCCTGCAGCAAATTCTCCAGACGCCTCTTAAAGAAGATTTCAAATCTCAGGTCATCTTCCAATACGGCAGAGATGGCAAGTGAGCGTTCCACAATCTATGAGAGTGGGCGAGATTACAGCGAGCATTAGGTTGGCAAGTTTTCAGAAAGAATTACATTTTTTTAAGGAGTAAGAATATATAAATAAATTTATATATATATATATATATATATATATATATATATATATATATATACACACACACACACACACACACACACACATATATATATATATACATGCCGGAACTCAAACACAACCCTCCCAAATCACATCAAATAGTGGGTATGGTCAGTCAAATTTCACAAACAGTAGGAGGGTCTTAAAGGGACATTAAAAACCAAGATTGCATTACACGCAGAGTGCAGAGTTGTTACTTGTAAACACAGAAACCAGACGTCTGTGTTTACAAGCGATTGTGTTTAGCAGCCCCCCCCCCACCAAGGGTCTGAGCCAGGTTCCCCCTGAAAAAAAGCCTGTGTATATATGTATATATATATATATATATATATATATATATATATATATATATATATATATATATATATATACACACATACACACACCACAATAATAAACACTCCACTCACATTCCATGAGGACTCAAAAACCTTAAAGTGAACCTAACCTAAAACTTTTCTGGGCTAATATCGCCAGTCAGACAGGGCCGAACGGGTTCCTCTTCTTATTTTGGCTAGAGTCGTTCAGGGTTAAAAATTGCTGGTTAATTTTAATTCTTTTTACATCTACAGTATCTCACAGCTTGGGGAGGCAGAGCAGTGGTGACTAACAATCAGCAGCTCTCTGCTCATGGAGCACTGAGAACCGAGAGATAGGCAGTGTTTGATCGCTCGGTTCTCAGTGTTAGAGTCGCCGGGGGAGCGATTCTGCATCCTCCTAGGCAAGTATGATTGTTAGGGCCAGTTCACACTACATGCAGTCCAGTGCATTTTTTTTTCTGCATCAAAAATGCATGGAAAGTAGGTTATTAATGGCATAGTTCACACCAGTGCTTGCAGTTCCAGAAAAAAAAAAAAATAAAAAAAGAAAACGAACATGCTACATTTTTCCTGCACTGGCCTGTACTAGAATGCTGTAGAATGCATCAAAATTGCACTGGAACACACCAGAACACACCTAAACACACTGAAACACACGTCCTTATTTCAAGTTTAAAAAAAAAAAAAAAAGGACGAGGAAAAATAAATAAATAAATGCACCAAAAAAAAAAAAAACACACTGGAAGGCACCAAAATGAAAAGCATCTGGAACGCATCCGGGCTGCGTTTCTATGGTGTAAATTGGCGCAAAAAAATAAAAAGAATAATCAAAAAAAAACATAAATAGCTTTTAACCGGTTCCCGACCAGCGCACGCCGATGTACGTCGACAGAATGGCACGGGCAGGCATATTGGCGTACAGGTACGTCCAATCTTCAATGCTGCCCTGCCATCATGAGCGCGCCGCTGGCGGCACGCTCGTGTGCCGGTCAGGACCCCCATTAGTCTGGTTACGGGTCCCGCGGACTCGATTGCCGCGGGCATACCCGCAATCATCTCACGGGACGGCTGAATGGAGAAATGCCGTTGTAAACAGCATTTCTCCATTCTGCCTAGCAACTAGTAACGCGGATCTCTGCTCCATGTGATTGGAGCAGAGATCAGTGTTCACTAAATGAAAGCCCAACCCCCCACAGTTAGTAACACACCCCTAGGAACACTCTATCCCTACACTGCCACCCACTGGTTAACCCCTTCACTGCCAGTGTCATTTACACAGGAATCACTGCATTTATATAGCAGTGATTGCTGTATAACTGACAATGGTCTCAAAAATGTATCAAAAATGTCCGATGTGTGCGCCATAATGTCGCAGTCACAATAAAAATCGCTAATCGCCGCCATTACTAGTAAAAAAAAATAAAAAATTATCACAAAAAATGCCATAAAACTATCCCTATCTTGTAAACGCTATAGCTTTTGCACAAACCAATCAATAATCGCTTATTGCGATTTTTTTTACCAAAAATATGTAGAAGAATACGTATCGGCCTAAACTGAGGGAAAAAATTTGTTTTTTTTATATATTTTTGGGGGGTATTTATTATAACAAAAAGTTTGTTTATAGCGCAAAAAATAAAAACCGCAGGGGTGATAAAATACCACCAAAAGAAAGCTCTATTTGTGGGAAAAAAAGGACGTCAATTTTGTTTGGGAGCCACATCGCATGACCGCGCAATTGTCAGTTAAAGCGACGCAGTGCCGAATCGCAAAAAGTGGTCTGGTCTTTGACCAGCAAAATCGTCCGGTCTGTAAGTGGTTAAACTACTACACAGACAAAATATGACATGTAGGAAGGAGGGGGTGAGGGGTGAGAGAGGAGAGCAGAAAGGACAGCATATGACAGAGGGACACAATCTGACCACGGTGATCAGGGTGGAGCAGCTCTGATTTTTGCGGTCTGTCTAGAGAGGCCGTACAGGAAATGGCAGATTCATGTTTTTTGTTTTTTTCCTACAGTTTAGAGGCGGGCAGATTACACAGCACATGCACTGTGCAGTGTAATCTGCTTTAAGGTACCAGAAAATCTATATTTTTTGGGTTAACACTTTAAAGTGGTGAATATATATGGACTTTGATTTAAATAAGATTTCAGTTTTGGTACATTGAACACCATTTACTTCTTTTTTTTGCATGTTTTTATTATATCACTGGAGCTGAATCATTTCATATTACAATTTTGGATTTCCCTTCATTTACTCGGTCACAACGGTCACATGTACAAATAGAGAGGATGAAAGAGGATCTAACAAGTTAGGGAATTAGGTTTTGGATATATATAAACTTTTACCAAGAATTTTGATTCACTATATTATTACTTAAAGTGTTACTAAACCCAGGAGCCTGCATTCATTATATCTGGTCCCCCACAGTACACAGAACATGGAAATGCAATCATTTTAGTAAATATAAACCGCTAAATACCTTTTCTCATCAGCAGTTAGAGCACTCGTGACTTTTATCAGTGTTCGGCCAAGCATTCTCCTCTGACTGTCCCATGAAGCTGAGTGACCCCTGACCCCCTGTCTGGACAGTGGCAATTGGCCCTGTGCTGATCACATGCACCCTCCCAAAAAAACAGAAAAAAAAAAACCTCTCTAGCAATACACACTAAACTGAGTATTGGCTCAGGGCTCTGTTGCCCAAGGCTCTGTTCAATCAGCAGATAGATTGGAGACAGTAAAAGAAGGGGAGGATCAGAGAAGACAGGATCAAAACAGCCTTTTTACACAAGGTAGATGATTAACCCGTAGGTTCCACAGTAAGCGTCACAAGCATGCTTTACTGCATATACACACTGATTCTACTGTTGTGGGTTTAGTAACACTTTATTAGTGCAGTATTACCAATTATTTTAGCTTTGTCTTTTTTTTCCCCCCAAGTCTGACACTTTAGCCTTAGTATCAGAATTTAGAGGTCTGACTATTGCTGACCTGCCAACTGCCTAATCCAGCACACAGCCCCTGAAAGTGCATATCAATGTTAAAGACATTGCCCAGACCCATCTTTTCCCATGAGGTCCCCCTCCTCACCTCCTTCCAGATGTTGTAGTGACTGAGGAAACAGCCCATCTCTCCTCGCGTCAGGGGACGGCCGTGATAAGGATCCTTGTATCCAGGGAGCATCTTTATACCCATAGCTGTTACCTGAGACTCATTCAATGACCTAGACAGACAGAGATATGGATATAGCAAAAGACTAACAGTTCTCACAGTGATCTTTACAGAGCAGGGATTCCTTACTACTTGGGGGTATGGGAACAAATATGATGAGGGGTATAGGACCGGATCTCCACTAAAAAAAAAAAAAAAAAAAAAAAAAATTGTTTCGATAATTGTAATATATATATATATATATATATATATATATATATATATATAAATTTCTCTTCACAACTACTTATCACTCTGAAACAGGATTTTCTGCATCATTGAGCTATTGAGCTTATAATCAAAGTGGAGAAATTACAGTAATGTGCAAGATGATATGGAAGCAACGTTGTAGATAACTGGTGCCCCGTTCCAATGTTTTCATTAAAAAAAATAAAAAAAATTATATATATATATATATATATATATATATATATATATATATATATATATATATATATATATATATATATATATATATATATATATATATATATATATATATATATATCCATATATCCATATATCCCAGGATGCCTCATATCATTTGTGGCTCACCCAGGGTCTAACAATCTCAAGAAAGGCATCAAAGGTAGACACCTTCATGTGTGTATAATCAAAGAAATTTTGAGAAAGAATATAGAAATACCCCTTGGAAATCCTCTGCAAGACTATGGAATGCAACCAATCCCAGCACAACGCCCTATTTTTCTGCTGGGCCATTCTTTTAATGATTATCTTGAACTGGACCAAACCAAGTGTCAAAAGAGAGCAGAGAATATGAATACATCTTGCAGAGAATTCCCAAAAATGCCTGATATGACACCACAATCTAACCACACATCAAAGCAGATCATGTCCTCTACATCACTTCCCCTTTAAGCACTTCCCTAGAGAAGAAACGCTTACATCTAAATCTAACAAGCTTTCTTAATGCTTTTTCAACACTTCAAAAACACAACCAAATTGCGTCAAAAACATGTCAAAACGCTACGGGAGTTTTGATGAGCATTGCTTCATTCTTTGTAATCAACACACATGTGATCGAGCCGTAAGAGATGAATTTTCAAGGACTAACAAATGGCCACTGCCCTCACCTATAACTGGCCTTTGCAACAAGGAGCACAGGGAGATGGAACGCAGGAGGTCTTGGAAGTGGATGATTTGGGTGGTATTTTGAGATCCGGTTGGTGACATAGCTGGGGACAGAGATGTAGATGGCTTTGTAGGTTAGCAGTTTGAATTTTTATATGCTAAACAAGTGGAAGCCGGTGGAGGGATTGGCAGAGAGGGGCTTTTGTATATAGCAGATGCCTATTAAAAAAAAAAAAAAAACACAGACCCAAACCTACTTTTACATAGCTGGGCAACTTAAATCAAAACATAACCGGCAGCTCTCTTAAAAGAGCTATGAGAATAAAAGCTCTCCCTTTTCATACAAGTCCCTTTTCAGAATTTAAATTAGATTGAATTTGCACATAGATTAAACTCATTCAGCCACACAAATGATTAGCATAGCAATCTGTTCATGTGTGTGGACTGATTTCATTGAAGTTTGCATGGAAAGTGTGCGGCATTCAAGCTTCCTTGGGAATTGGCATTTCCCACCCATGGTTGGCTCACTCAAAACTGAAATATTTACAACCAAGGGTGGTAGATGGCTGTGGTTGAAAGCTGATGGAAAGCATCAAATGTGCCAAATACGTAGTCAGCATTATTCTTGTACAGCAGCAGCAAAAAAATGATATAGAACATTAAAGTTAGATCATATATTTTATTTGTTTTCTATCGATTTGCATTTATTTTATTTTCTGTATATATACTTAAGAACCAATGACAAGACCTGTAGGAGTATATCCAGGACAAAATCCAGCAAGGATTTGGAAAACAAAAAACAAAACATTTCTATATCAGACCAATTTACTCTTTGCAGCATTTAACACTTGCCTATTGCCAAGGACAAAGGAGGAGACACTATGACATCACATGACCATCCAGGAAATTTATACAGATGTTTGAAAAACAAAAAAAGTTTAGGAGTTGCTCTATGATGGCGGTGGTGGGGTTTAAATGTAGATGAATATGGTTTCAAGCAACATACATTCCCATTGGCCTCTAAAAGGAAGCCTGATTGGTCAATAGAGCAATATGCAGGGAGGCAGAAGGAGGAGTTAAGCTTTTTTTCTACTAGCAGTTAAAGATACAGCTATCACAGGTAGGTTTAGGAGGCCGCCTTAATAAAGTTTCTTTAACCACTTGACCTCTGGAAGGTTTTACCCCCATCGTGACTAGGCCATTTTTTGCCATTTGGCACTGTGCTACTTTATCTGACAATTGTGCGGTCATGCAACTCTGTACGCATAAGAAATTTATGTAATTTTTTTCACACAAATAGAGCTTTCTTTTAGTGGTATTTGATCACCACTGCGTCTTTTTATTTTCCGTTACATAAACAAAAAAAAAAAAAAGACTGAAAAAATACAATACATTTTACTTTCTGATATAAAACATAAAAAAAAAAAAAAAAAAAAAATTGTCAATAATTTAGGCCAAAATTTATTCTGCTACTTATTTTTGGTAAAAAAAATTGTAATAAGCGTATATTGATTGGTTTGCACGAAAGTTATAGTATCTACAAACTATAGGATATATACTGGAATTTTTTTTACTAGTAGTTAGGGATGCACCGATACCGTTTTTTTTTTGCAATGAGTACATGTACCGCTACTTTTTTTTAGTATTCGCCGATACCAATTACCGATACCTACCGCAACTGTTTTGTTTTAACTTCAGCTGTCAGCAATGGTACAAAGCATAGAAAAGTTATTTACAAATAAAATAAATAGGATTTATTTTTTAAAATTTAGTGCTTTTTCAATGTGAAAACATGTAAATATATATGTGTAAAAATATTCACTAACAAAGCAAACAAAAAAAAGTTTTAATTGTTTATAGTTTACAAAATAGACGTGAACAAAATAAAAAAGCAGGAAAATTATAATTAAATGGAGGAGAATAGGGAGTTAAGGCTGATTAGAGATCTGCAGATGAAGAAACAGAAATATACAAAAAGAAACAATGTTTTTTAGGGATGCGCCCAAATTTTGGCCGCCGAAACATATTGGCCGAAAATGGCCCTTTCAGCAAAAAGCCGAAATAGAATTTTCACCGATACTGGTGCCGGAAAATGGGGCAGGGCCTGCTGGGATTGGCCCCGCCCATCACGGGGGTGTCATTCTGACTTTAGTCTCTCCTCCTCCCCTCCCTCCACATCCATGCTGCAGGCGCCCGTGGGGTCTCACTGTAAAGTCCCCCTCTCCCCAGCCGATGTGTAAATCGGCTGTGCAGGAGCTGGGCACGCTGTTTACTATGAAAGTGAAAGCAAGGAAGAGATGTCTAGCAGTGTGTGCTGTGCTCTCTGCCTCCCCCTAGAGTGCAGTACCCAGCTTGGAGAATAAGGTACAGAGCTGCAGCTGCCAATTAAAAAAAAAAAAAAAAAAAAAAAAAAGATTATAATATATATATATATATATATATATATATATATATATATATATATATATATATATATATATATATATATATATATATATATATATATATATATGTATGCCTCTGTGTGTGCATGTGTGTGTTATATGTGTGCATGTTTATATGTATGTGTGTGTGTTATATGTGTGCATGTGTGTGTGTGTTATATGTGTGCTGTGTGTGTGTTTTGTGTGTGTTATATGTGTGCATGTTTGTGTGTGTGCTGTGTGCGTGTGTGTGTGTGTGCGTGTTTATATGTATGTGTGCGTATATGTTTATATATGTGTGTGTGTTTTTATATGTGTATGTTTATATGCACTGGTGAGGCACAGGCAGGCTACATGACGGGCACTGGTAAGCTTCTGGGCACAGTGAGGCTGCATATGATGGGCACTGGTGAGGCTGCTTTGATCTTCTGTAGCATGCCTGCAGTCTCTGACCATCTCCTGTACCATGTCCCCAGTCTCTGACCATCTCCTGTGCCATGTCCCCAGTCTCTGACCATCTCCTGTGCCATGTCCCCAGTCTCTGACCATCTCCTGTATAAAAATATTTTTTTAAAACAGTCAATTTCGGTATCGGTGACGTTTTGGTATCGGTTTCGGGATCAAGGAAGATTTATTTTCGGTATCGGTTTCGGCACCAAAAAAACCATTTGGTGCATTGTTTTTATTTTAGCGTTTCAGGACTGAGCAATGTTGGTAATAAAAATTGCTGTCTGTTTTTTTTTTTTTGACAGCTCCAATTACCGGACTTCTTTAACACTGGGGAGACCCACTGACAGCTCAGTACTTGTGCAAATACTCGGTATCGGCACCAATACTGATACTAGTATCGGTGCAACCCTACTAGTAATGACGGAGATCAGCGACCTACAGTGGGAACCAGTGACACTAATCTGCGATGATATACACTGTCACTATACTAATGACACTGGCTGGTAAGGGATTAACATCTAGGGCTAATCAAATGGTTAACTGTATGCCCAACATTGCTTTGTGCATTCACTGTGTGTGGATTTTACAAATGGATGTGTCCATTTATTTTCTCTGCTTTGCAGGTAAACAAAAAATAGGATTTTTGTACTCACTGTAAAACCCTTTTCTCTGAAGATCATTGACGGACACAGCAGCTCTTCTTGACTTAAGGGTTATATCGTCCCTTTAGGAGAGGACTAGGCAGAAAGGGTTAAAAACAGCAACACTTGCATAGTACCTCCCAGGGGGTGGTCCTACTGGCTATAAGCCCTCACACTGCATCCAGCAGCTCAGTTTGTCAAAAGCAGTACGAACATAAATAGGAGGGGTGGGTGCTGTGTCTGTCAATGAACTTCAGAGAAAAGGAAGTTCAAAAATCCAATTTTCTCTATCGTTCATTGACGGACACAGCAGTTCTTCTTGACCTTAGGGATGTCCCCAAGCAGTGTCAAAGAAAACGAGGGGTGGGAACAGCAAACAATAACTCCACCCATAACAACCAGAGCTCCTCAATGGAGGAGGAGTTGCAACCTTAACAACTGCCTGCAAAACCTTGCGGCTGAAGCAAGTATCCGAAGATGCACTCACATCAACCTTGTAAAATTTAGTGAAAGTGTGACCGGACGACCAGGTCGCCACCTTACACACCTGGGAAACGGATGCTTGATGTTGGAAAGCCCAAGAGGCACCAATTGCCCTGGTAGAATGTGCCATGACAGGAAAGGGAGGCGCCCGTCCCCTTATGGCATAAGCCTGCACTACGATCTGTCTGGTCCACCGAGAGATGGCGGCCGATGAGACCGCCAGTCCCTTCTTCAGACCAGCCACTGATACAAACAGCGAGTCCGACCTCCAAAAAGGAGCCGCAGCAGACAGATACACCCGCAGAGCACGGACCATGTCCAAGAAATGCAAAGCCACCTCTTTGGGGTGTGACAGCCGAGGAAGGAAGCACCATGTCCTCATTTAGATGAAAGGCCGAAACAATCTTTGGAAGAAATGAAGGCTGCGGATGCAGCACCGCCTTATCCTTGTGGATGATCAAGTAGGGAGACTTGCAGGATAAGGCCGCCAACTCAGAAACCCTCCTGGCAGATGTAATGGCCACTAGAAAGACTACTTTCTGAGAGAGCGTCAATAAGGGAATCTCCCTGTTTTCAAACGCCGGTTTCTGAAGCACAGAGAGCACCAGATTCAAATCCCACTGAGGTAGCGATGGTCGAACTGGAGAGAGGCCACCCCCTGAACAAACGTACTCACCAATGAATGAGTCACCAAGGGATGCTGAAAAAGGACAGCCAAAGCTGCAATCTGCCCCCCCCCCCCCCCCAATGGTGCTTAATGCAAGTTTCTGATCCACTCCTTGCTGCAAAAACAATAGGTTCTTGGAAATCGAGTATATGCAAGGACGCCACCCCATCTCCTCACACATGGAGATGTAGGCCTTCCACGTACAATGATAAATCTTCCGAGAAGATGACTTCCGTGCCCTCAGCATAGTGGATATTAGGGATGCACCGAAATTTCGGCCGCCGAAACATATCGGCCGAAAATGCCCTTTTCGGCAATTTGCCGAAAGGAAAAAACGGTTGATAATTGAGCCGAAAATGGGGCGGGGCCTGGGTGGGGGCAGAGCACCACCCCCGCCCCCTGGTGCCGCCCATCATGGGAGATCTATAATGCAGGAGAGCCGCCTCCGCCGTCTGGTCAATAGAGCGCCGGGAACATACAGCAGGGGCTGTATGCGACGGCGCGCAATGGGGGAACACACAGCTATTGAAATTAAAGCTGTGATGTTCCCGGCGCTCTATTGAACCAGACGGCGGAGGCGGCTCTCCTCCCTCTTCGCGCCATCACTGGCTGCACGGGGGACAACACTCTGGCTGCACGGGGGACAAAGCACTTATCTCTTTTATCATGCCGCCAGTCTCTGACCATCTCCTGTACCATGTCCCCAGTCTCTGACCACCTCCTGTACCATGTCCCCAGTCTCTGACCACCTCCTGAACCATGTTCCCAGTCTCTGACCACCTCCTGTACCATGTCCCCAGTCTCTGACCACTTCCTGTACCATGTTCCCAGTCTCTGACCACCTCCTGTACCATGTTCCCAGTCTCTGACCACCTCCTGTACCATGTCCCCAGTCTCTGACCACCTCCTGTATAAAAATATTTTTTAAAAACAGTCATTTTCGGTATCGGTGCTGTTTCGGTATTGGTTTCGGTTTTTGGCCTAGTGTATTTTTCATTTTCGATATCGGTTTCGGCACCAAAAAACCCATTCGATGCATCCCTAGTGGATATTACCGAATACGACAGACCTCAGTGCCTTAGCACCCGGCTTTCAACAGCCATGACCTTAAAGCCAGTGAAGGTAAAGCAGGATGAAGTGTTGGACCTTGCGACAGAAGGTCCCCTGGCATCGGCAGTCGCCAAGGAACATCCACCACCATTCGTACTATGTCAGCGTACCACGGACGCCGAGGTCAATCTGGGGCAATCAGAATTACCGGAATCCCCCCTGGCCTCCACTCTGCGAAGCAGACATGGTAGAAGTTTGAATGGGGGAAAAGCATACATCAGCCGATAATGCCCCCATGGAGCCACCAACACATCTGCCGCATCCGCCCTGGGATCCTTTGACCTGGCCACAAACCTCTGTACCTTCCAATTGATCCACATCTGGCGTGCCCCACCTTAAGCAAAGGAGCCAAAATACATCTGGATGTAGTGACCATTCCCCTTGATCCAGCATCTGACGACTTAGGTAGTCCCCTTGCCAGTTTTCTACACCCGGAATGTACACGGCCGACAGAGCTGGCACGTGCCGCTCTGCCCACCGCAGGATGTGAGCGACCTCCCAGTGCTGCAGCCAATCTCCTTGCTTCTTCTAGATAGTTGACATACGCCACTGCCGTGGCATTGTCCGATTGAGTCCTGACCGGACGCCCCTGCAGCCTCTGTGACCATGTGGAGAAGCACCACCTGATCTCCCAAAGTTCCAGCACATTGATCAGCAGGATTCTTCCTGGGTCCAGCGAACCCTGGGCTGACTGTACACCCCAAACTCCCCCCCCCAACTGGTCAGGCTGGCATCCGTTGTAATCACGTCCAATGAAGAGGAAGGAACGACTTCCCGGACCGAAGGGCCGGCGACCTCAGCCACCAGCTCAGGGAGACCATGACTAGCTGGCTCACCCGAATGTGGAAATCCAGGGACAATGGAGATTTGTCCCATTTGGACAGGATCTCCTTTTGCAAGACTTGAGCATATGGTACCACCTCGAAAGTGGCTACCATGAGACCCAGGACTCGCATGCAGCGACGACCACCTGCAGGACACCAACAACTTCACTGCAGCTTGAAAAGTCTGCAGCTTGTCCGAAGGGAGAAAGACTCACCTCTGAGGAGTTCAGAAGCAGGCCCAGGTACTCCAGGCGATGAGTCGGCTCTAACACCGACTTCTCTAGGTTCAGTAACCAACCAAACTCCGAAGAGTTTGCATAGTGATTTCCACATCCTCCCTTAATTCTGAGGCAAAAGCTGCTCTCAGAAGGTGGTCGTCTAGGTAACCCACAATGGCGATCCCTCGCTGCCTTAGCAAAGCCAAAATTGGGGCTAGAACCTTGGTGAAGACCCTCGGTGCTGACGCCAGGCCAAAAGGAAGAGCTACAAATTGGTAGTGCTCGTGCCCAACTGCAAATTGCAGAAACCTTGAATGCAAGAAATACTTGATGCATAAGGGGACATGCAAGTATGCGTCCTTGATGTCCAGGGACACCAGAAAATCGCACTGGAGTGCAGCGACCACTGAGTGAACTGATTCCATCCAGCACCTTTGTACCTTCACAAAGCTGTTGAGGGCCTTGAGGTCCAGGACCGGACGGACCCCCTTTCTTCTTTTGGACTACAAACAGACTGGAGCAGAATCCTTGAAACCTTTTTTGGCATCGGTACAGGTACTATCACCCCGCGCAACAGCAGGTCCTGTATTGCCCTGAACACAGCTTCCCGAAAAGCCGGAAGAAGATGAAGGTTGGAGGGAAAAAAAATCTGTTTGGCGGACAAGAAAAACTCTGATGAAACCAGTTTGCAAACTGGTCGGAAAGTAGGGAGGTCCACCGGGCTGCAAACTCCCAAAGGCGACCCTCCACCCGAGAGTCGGGCGGGGGCAAACCTTCATGCGGCAACAGATTTGCTAGCAGGCTTGTTTGGGTTGCGAAACCAGGGACACTTATGTCCCTCAGCAGGCACCTTGTCGGACTGGGAACGCTTATCTGCTGACCCGGGCGGACGGAAAATCAGTTTCTGAGCGGAAAAGGAGGGCCCTTGCCTACGGCGTGGCCCCTTACCTTTTCTGGACTGGCTGGAGCAATGTACTCTTACCCCCCATATGCCCAGACAAACAGCGGCCCATAGCATGGGGAGGAGGAAAGGGACAGGCAGAGAAGAAGGGGAGAGTGAGAGACCCCCAGGTCGACCTCCCAGGAAATGCCCAGCTGCTCCATCGTGCCGAGACAGGTGGAACCACACTTACCCCTACTGCAGGGACTGCTGGACACATTCCACAGACAGACCCATCACCCGAGCAGTACGGGTGGCTGTCGGCCACGGCACACTGTATCACGGACAGCAGTAGCCTGGTTATATGTGTGCCCCGGAGCATATAGCTCACCGGCCGCCCCTGGATAAGACGGGGCATGTTGTGGCCGACCCAGCGCATAGCTAGGGCCTGCTCGCCCTCGATGGCCAGGCTGGGGAGACTACAAGGATGTATATTATCCAGCCTGTCACCCAGCCTGGCTGTTAATCGTAGATCGCAGGAATCAAAAATACAGAAGAAAATAATTCCCAGGACCAATGGTCCCCACAGGGAGCCAGGTCCTTCTCCTACACTAGGCAGAAAAGAAACGGAGCTGCTGGATGCAGTGTGAGGGGTTATCAATGAATGAACGATAGAGAAACCAGAACATCCCCGCTGACAGGACAGAGCTCTTTGTTGTTTACATTCATTGCTCTTCGCCGATCAGCAGGTCCCAGTCAGCAATCCTTGGCCAGGACCCGCTGATCGGCTTGTGCTGTAACTAATAACGCACATGTGTGCCCCCTACCCAGAAGAGCTGGATCATGTATTAGATATGTGATCCCTGCAGGAGAGCCACTCTACCACTGTACTCCTCCTTGAGACGGTCATAAATCCAAAAGCAAACAATTATATTGCAGCTTACCAATTCTTAGATGTGGTTGCATTAGTTTTCCTTTATTTTCACCTGGTGGTTTGGCCAGTGAGTCTGTTTAAAAAGTTAGGCTCCATTCAAACCTGAATGTAGCGTTTTTTTACTGCGTTTTGCCGCGATTTTGTGCAGGGCAAAAGGTCACCAATGTAAAAAGAAGAAAAATGCCCAAATCTGCCCAATTTGAGCAACAAAAAAGGGTCCAGAACTTGTTTGAGCTTCAGGCGACATGGAGTGGAGATGTGAACCATCTCCATTGAGAATAATAGATTTTTTCCCCTCCAGCATTTTGTAGCTTCAGGTTTCAAGCTACAAAACGCTCAGGTGTGAATGGGGTCTTAGAGGGGTGCTTACAATGATCAGTTTTTTTTTACCTATAACCTTTGTTCCAAATGGAAAAAAAAAAAATACAAAATGTTTGCTGTAACTGCTTATAAAGTGTTAGCTGGAGTTCAGCTTCAATTTGTTAGTGTAAATAAATCTGCTAGTAAAGCCAACACTCCCCCAGACAGACAATGATGCGGTCCAATGGTGCCCCCTGTGCTCCTTCATCCAGTGTGTATGTGAATGCAGATACCATATCTAATGACTGGTAAGCTGCCATATTGCATTTTTGGTGTTGGTTATAAAGTGCAACTCCACTTCTGTTGAGAAAAAACACATTCTCCTCTAGGTGATCACTGTACACTACAAGGATTTTAACAAACCTTGTTGCTGAAGAAATCCCTGTGTCCATGTGGTAAGAGAATCTAATGGGAGTGGTTTCATAATTATCAATCAGCTGCAGCACCTGCAGGCCTCCAATGAGGAAAGCTGCTGGGCCTGCATCCCTTTAGACGTGATTTCCTATTTGGAGTATCTCACGAAAAACAACATTTTTGTTGCAGGGAATGCCTGAAATCTGACTTGTATCTTAGTGCAGACTTCTGGGAAAATCGGTGAGCCAATCACACAAGCAGGAAATGAGGTTTCTGGGGGGCGCTCTGTACACATTCAGTGTACAGAACACCTCCAGGTAGCCATATTGCATTTTCAGAAAATTGCAGAGCTGCAGATTGAAAAGGAAAGGTCATTTTTAAGAGCATTCAATTACAATATGACTTGAGTCGCAATTGTATACATTACATGATTTTTTTCTTTATTTTCCATTTTTTAACCGCTTGCCGACGGCCTCACGCCGATATACGTCAGCAGAAGGGCTCGTACAGGCAGAATCATGTACCTGTAAGTTGTCCTTTAAGAGGCGGCCAAGCTCCGTGTCGGGTCGTGATCGCCTCACGGGCAGGAAGAACGGGGAGATGCTAATGTAAACAAGCATCTCCCTGTTCTGCCTAGTGACAGTGTCACTGATCTCTGCTCCTTGTGATCGGAGCAGAGATCAGTGATGTGTCATACACAGCCACGCCCCCCACAGTTAGAAACACGCCCCTAGGACACACTTAACCCCTACACTGCCACCTAGTGGTTAACCCCTTCACTGCCAGTGTCATTTACACAGGAATCAGTCCATTTGTATAGCACCGATTGCTGTATAAATGACAATGGTCCCAAAAATGTGTCAAAATGTCCGATGTGTCCGCCATAATGTCGCAGTCACAATAAAAATCGCTGATCGCCGCCATTTAAAAAAAAAAAATTATTAATAAAAATGCCAAAACCTATCCCTCATTTTGTAAAGGTAATAACGTTTGCGCTAACCAAGCAATAATCACTTATTGCTATTTTTTTTAACCAAAAATATGTAGAATACCTATCGGCCTAAACTGAGGGGAAAAAATTATTTATTTTTTTTTAGATATTTTTGGGGGGATATTATAGCAAAAAATATTGCTATTTTTTCCAAATTGTCACTCTTCTTTTGTTTATAGCGCAAAAAATAAAAACTGCAGGGGTGATCAAATACCACCAAAAGAAAGCTCTATTTGTGGGGGGGGGGAGTCAATTTTGTTTGGGTGCAATGTCGCACGACTGCGCAATTGTCAGTTAAAGCGACGCAGTGCCGAATCGCAAAAAGTGCTCTGGTCAGGAAAGGGGTAAATTCTTACGGGGCTGAAGTGGTTAATAACAATTTAAAGCGGAGTTCCGGCATTCCCCCCAGTATTAAAAAAAAAAAAATTCCTCCAAACATTTTTTTTTAGGTTAAAAGGAGTCTTTTAATGGAAAAAAAACCAACAAATTTTTAGGGTGAAACTCCACTTTAAGTACGTCAATTTACTGACTCAGTACAATGCCAGCAAAATCATAACTTTTGATCTTCATACTGAGCCCATGATGACAAATCAAAGTACAGAAAGTATGCAAAGTGATGAAACAAGAGGATCAGCATGACAGCCAGGCATCCAGAATTTTTTAAAAGGAGATAAAACACTGGCAGCCTCCAAATTTGCCTGAAGGCAGATTTTTCCAAGCATGCTGTCATTCTTCGGCACATACTTGAATCTAATATCAGTACAGCATTGCAGCTTCATAGGATGGCGATAAACAAAGCTCACTGTATGCAATCAATCACTGCACATTGCATGCCTTGACACATATGGTGGATGTTGGGAAGGTTGTAGACTGTCTCCTCAGAAAAACTCTGAAAGCAGAACTGCGAACCATAAAAAGCCACTTCCCCAGAGATGCTGAGCAGATGGAGATCTGGAAGGTTGCACACTTGGAGGAGCTCAATACAGCTGGACATATGCAGAGCAACATTTCCCAAATGCAGCACACACTATCATGGGAAGTTATAAGGAAACAAATATGAGCACATCGACATAAAATCTGTGGTGAGGACAGAATTTCCTGGCTGATGTCCAGAACAGCTTGTGCTGAGGGATTTCTGCAAGGAAGTTACAAGAACAAGAATAAGCAGGAACCTGGCCTGTCTTGGTCTTTTCTAGAAGAGTAAATCCGAACTACACAAGGCCAGGTCCCCTAATCAAAACGTATCGGATGCAGCAATAGCCAATCAGCGCATCCTACCAGCTGAGCTTTTAGGGCCCTTTTTTTTAGGGCTGCGCGTTCCACCAAGAACTGTAAAAAGTGGCATTTGTTTTATTATAACCAAGAATTATAATTCTCTATGCCAAGAGTAAGAAAAAAAAATAAAAGAAAAAAAACACAGCCTCGGAAATCCTTCGAAATATGAAAGGAACTCTACTAAGGCAAAAGTTAATCAAGCCATTTTTCCGAACATGCCACTTTAAGGCTATGGTATCACATAATGCAGCTCAAAATTTCCATGAACTTTAGAGAAATACCCCCCAAAAAATACATATATAATAATATTATTATTAATAATTGTGTCCCTTTAACCCTTCCCCTAGCAGAGACATTTTTGCGTTTTAAAAATATAAAATTTTACTGAAGATTAGCTATAACTATATATATTTTTTTCCCCAAAAGCAGAGATGCGAGAGAATTAAAGGGTGGTATATGTTACACAGTATTTGAGCAATTGTTTAATCAAGTGCAAAATTTCATTTAAAAAATGTAAATACATTTTTTGGGCACAAAAATGCAATATATTACCCAATATATGGGGGGGGTTGGGGGGCACACTCCAGTGGTAATGAAAAGCCTGGCTGCAAGCGGTAAGCGCTTCTCAAAACTCCTCCTCTCAGCACCTCTGAAGTTCAGAAGGCAGGCTCTGTGAAATGTGCGACGGAGCGGAGCCTATTCACAGGGCATAGTCATTGGGGGTGCTGAAATTAATCGCTGCATCGCAAGCATTTCGGCAGTGTCACTGATGCGGCACCGATGCATGCGACCCTAAAAACCGATTGTTGGCGATGTCATTGCCCCTCCCGGGAGAGCGCTCTGATCGTATCCTGTTGTGTACAATCCATGCCTCATATGACTGCCTGGCCTGCCTCTCTCCTCACGTCAGCGGGGAATTCTCAGCCCCGCCCCCGCTGACTGTCGTTATCAAATCAGAAGAGAAGCGGGTGGGGCTGAGAATTCCCCGCTGACATCAGGAGAGACACAAGACTTGAGAGCACAGAGGCGGGCCAGGCAGTCACATCGGAGCGTGCCTATGCTTGCGGCCATCGGTCGCGATAACTGCCGGCCATGAGCAATCGCGGGCCCGATAAGCAGAATAAGGACGTGTGTGTGTAAACACACAAATCCCTGTTCTGTGAGGAGTGATAGATTGTGAGTTCCTAATAGCTGGGAACCACAATCTGTCATTTCCTCTAGGCGAGTCCTCTCCCCCTACAGTTAGAAACACGTAGCCGGAAACACAGTTAACCCCTTGATCGCCCCCTAGTGGTAACCCCTTTCCTGCCAGTGACATTTTACAGTAATCAATGCATTTTTATAGCACTGACCGCTGTATAACTGCCAGTAGTCCCAAAAATGTGTCAAAAGTGTCCAATATCTCTGCCATAATGTCGCAGTCCCGATAAAAATTGCAGATCACCATTACTAATCTATATCCCCTATTTTGTAAATATACACTTATTGTGATTTTTTATTTTTTATTTACCAAAAATATGTAGAATAATATATGTCGGCCTAAACTAAGAAAAAAAAAATTTTTTAAAGAAAAATTGTGGATATTTATTATAGCAAAAAGTACAAAATATTGTGTTTTTTTTTTTTCAAAATTGTCGCTCTTTTTTTGTTTATAGCGCAAAAAATAAAACCCGCAGAGGTGATCAAATACCACCAAAAGAAAGCTCTATTTATTGGGGGAAAAAAAAGGTTGTCGATTTTCTTTGGGTACAAGGTCGCATGACCGCGCAATTGTCAAGGTAACGCTGTGCCGAATTGCAAAAAATGGGCTGGTCATTCAGCAGCCAAACCTTCCGGGGCTGAAGTGGTTAAGGGAGTGAGGTTATTTTTAATTCAAAGCGGAGTTCCAGTCAATTTTTTGTTTATTAAAAGTCAGCAGCTACAAAAAAAAAAAAAAAAAAAAAAAAAGAAGGATCTTCTGACTTTTAATACACTTCTTTTTAAAGACACTCACCTGTCCCACAATCCAGCAGTGTGGCCACCCAAACCTTCCCTTCTCTCCCCCTCCTGTCCACGGCACTGGCAATACTATTGTGGGCATCCGGCTGTGACAGCTTGCAGCTTCACAGCAGGGTGCGCATGTCTCACTGCGCTGTCCTGAATGGCCGGGCAATCTTTTGGGAGCTGTGATGTGTCCCAGAAGATTGCAGGGTGGAAGGGCCACCTAGATGGCCCAAGCCGAAGTGGGAGTTTGTTGGTAATCGCCATGCATCACAGAATAAAATCATTGACCAGATAATCATAATCAAATTGAATTGCAAGACCAGTGAAGATGTGCACCTCTAATAGTCCTACCAATCATTCCAGATTCCGCAGGACTGTTCTGGGATTTCACCAAATCCCGTCATCATGCAAATCCAGGCTGCATCCCGCTGGTTGTCACTTTCTGGTCCAGGCAAAGGCAAAACGAGGCACTGATCGGCTTCTGCCACTGTGTTGCAGAAGGCACATCTGTTGCGAAATTATCTTGCATTGCCTGGCTGACAAAGTGCAGTAAAGAGCCCAGATCACCTTTCAGGGATGGGAGAGGAGTGACAGGAGTGATGCTCTGCAGGAATGCAAGAGGAATGACCAGAGAGATGAATATATGATTTGACATTTTGACCAAAGATATGCCATTTTATTTTTTAAGCAACAATAAACCTCAAACCAAAAATGTAATATTATTGCAGTTTACCAATCATTAGATGTGTTGGCTGCATGAGTTTTCTTAGGTTTTTTTTTTTTTTTTCCCAATTTTCCTCCTGGTGATCTGGCCAGTAACACACCTGTATTAGCCCTTGTACAGACGGTCGGACATTCCGACGGAAATTGTCCGATCGGACCGTGTTGTCGGATAATCCGCCTGTGGGCTTCGTCTGACTTTTTCCGTCGGAATGTCCGACCAACAAAGTTTGAGAGCTGGATATAAAATTTTCCGACAACATGATCCTATCGGACTTTGTCCGATCGTTTGTAGAGAATTCCGATCAGACAAAGTGCCACGCATGCTCAGATCAAATTCCTAGACCAAAGCTATTGGCTACTAGCCTGAACGTAGTCCTGTCATAACTAAATAACGTCATCACGTTACAAATGATCGGATTTTCCGACAACTTTGTCCGACCGTGTGTATGCAACACCAGTTTCGGACAAAATCCGTTGGAAAAAATCTGACGGATTTTGTTGTCGGAATGTCCGACCGTGTGTACAAAGGGCATAGAATGCCTCCACTCTGGATGGAGGAGCACATAGGGCACCTTTGGACAGCAGCATGGCCAGTCCGGGGGGAGTGTTGGCTGTACTAGCAGATTAACAAATTTAAGCCAAACTCAAGCTCACACTTTATAAAGCAGTTACAGCAAACCGTTTCTTTTCCTTTTGGAATATTTTAAGTAAATAAAAGCGGATCATTGTAAGCATCACTGCTAGTGTTAAATTGTTTGTCTCATCTCTGTAACTGATACAGTCTGCTAGGGAGCTTGTTATTTAGAAAAACAGATTTACTGAGCAGATCACCAGATGAAAATATGGGAAAGAAAGCCAAAAAAATTAATAAAAAATAAATGCAGCCATCACATCTAAGAATTGGTAAGCTGCAACATAATGTAGGTTTGCTCTTTTTTTTTTTTAAAACTAATGTACAAAATTCCAGCTTCCCCCTGAGGGCTCTGACTTAATAAAATAAATAAAAAATAAACACATGCATATGAGACAGAAAGATCACGCCAAATCAGTTTCTCGCTAAAGGCAAATATTTCTCACAATAGTAAGCAAAAAGTCTTAACGGAACGTTCAGAGAACTATTTTCAGAATTACACAATCATCCAACGTCCTCTCATGCGTGTAAACACACCAACATCTATGGCCTTTGAGAGTGGCCTTGTGAGCGCCCTCTAGAGGAATTTCTGCAGAGCCAAAGCTGAACAAAAAACAATCAAATGATTCAAAAGTGTTTTCAATAAGGAAAGCTAGATTTCTGGTCTGAAATACAGTCTTACCTCATTCAACGCTAACATTTCAGGAACACCCTCCTCACTACTTCTATCTAAGACCCCACTGTGGAAAAATCCTCTGACCCCGTTCTTGTACTTCAATTACTGTTCCACTTGGCTTCAGGCCTAGAGGGGTCAGTGGGCCCTCAGATGAACTTCTCATTCATTACAAGGCCTGCTGGTGAATGGAACTACAGTCTGTACTGCATGCACCTGGCTTCATTCACAGCACTGTTATTTGTCTGTTTTTACGAAGGGTTTAAGAATAGGAAAAAAAAAAAAAAAAAAAATTATAAATTTTTTCAATTAATCAACGTCATTCACATGTGAACACGTGGCAGCAAAGCCACCAAGGGCATAACTACAAATCTGGAAAACACTGAGATAAAGTTAGAGAACTGCTATAATTTCAGGCGTGTTATTAGATACGCTACATGCCTTGGTCCCCCTCTCTAAACAGCTCAATTATTATACTTCAGACATAAGTTTAAAATGGTTAAAAACATAAAAGCAGTACTAACAAAAACTATAAAAAAAAGTTGTGGTTGAAGTGAGAAAAGTCAACCTCTGCCAGATTTTTCAGTTGTGTCTTCATTGGAGGGTATAAACCCCACTTCCTGCCCTACAGAGATACCAACAATGATGGAAAGTAGACAGCTGTCACCAGAACAGTGGTCCAGAATAGACCTTCACCCACAACTGCTGTCCCAGTGACAGAGCCTTCTGCCATAATCCAAAAAGAAATAATTTTGAGCTCATGGTTTCTTGTAGTGAATCGAGGGGCAGAGGACATTTTTATCTTCAGGTTATACTACCACCTACAAGAGGGTTAGACACTGGCAAAATAGACAAAATGGCAAAAATAAATAAAAAACGTAGGCCAGCCCAGGATAACCTTATCCTACTACTGGTAGGTCTCAGCTTTGTAGTAAAGCAGTACAGAGAGCATAATAATAAACACAGAGGGGTGGGATCTGTGTCCCCCAACTCCAAGAAAATAGGACTTTTGACTTACCTCATCTTTGAGTGCAGTACAGGGACACACAGCTTATATTTAAAGACCCCGAGTTACATGCAGGCTACCTTTAGATTATTGGACACTGGCAAAGAAACTTGCTAGGACTGCCCCTAAGGTACGCTGGTATAATCCCACTTTGGGGTTTGGGAACAGTGGACAAATTGGAGTATAACCCCTGAAAACGTACTACCACAGAAACATGGTTCAAAAGTACAGAGAGAGCTACCCAAAGATCAGCTAATCTGTGATGATAAAATAAGGTTGGAAGCGAGAAAATGAAGAGAGTGAAGCCCTTGGAGACCAAACCCTGTGTACCCCAAGTATCTGAGATTAAAGCAGTTCAAATGTCTGTACAAACACTCCACCCCCACTCCGGAAAGTGGGGGCGTACATTCATGCCAAGGAAGGTTTGTCTCAGGATTTGGCAGAATTTGAGCTCCAAACCATGCTGGTGGACTGGGAGCCAAGCCAAGGGGAGTCTAAACATGGTTGGAACGTGTGTAAAGAAATGAAAAGGGTATTTTTTTTTATTGGATTGCGAAGGAGGGACTTTACAGTCCGTTCCTTAGGATTTTTCCACTGAGAAAGATGGGTATTCTTGTCAGAAGTACATCTGAAGAGAGGTCTATGAAAGCCATGTGAATCTGGCATTTCTTAAAAGTTCAGCACTACAGCACTTGCTAACAAATGTCCTCCCACATGTGTATGGACAAGGGACATATGCCGGAGAGGAGATGGGAGATCTAAGCAGTCCATCAAAATTGTAGCTTACAGATACAATCAATTGCTCCAAAAAGTTCTATACAAAAAGGGATCAACCATAATCAATGGAAAGACCTCTTTTAAGGGACTTTAGTTAGCCAAGGTTTGGCAAATCAAGGTCACACGATGAAGCAGAGAGCAGGGCCTTCCAGCAAGAACAATGAAACCCAACCGATAAATGGCCTTACAGCACTAAAGAACCCAAGACTGAGAATAACACTCGTAGAAGCAACAGGCTGATCTACTTTCACAGTGGTGTGTACCTCATCAATAAAATCAAAAACAATCTCTTAAAGCGGACCTGCAGTCATTTTTTAAACTTCCGTCTATTAAATCTTCTGCCCTTTGGATAGTAAAACGTTTTTTTCTGCCAGTAAATACCTTATACGGCCCACTTCCCGTTTCTTGCCTGGTAAAAAGCCTAGGCTTGTGACATCATGCACAGCTCTCTCTCCCTCTAGTGAGTGTTTGCCAGGAACGGAGGGGCATGAGTCATAGGGGGGCCAATCAGAGCTGCAGAGCTGGAGGTGTGCCTCTGTGTGTCTGTGTAAATCCAAGAAGTGAACAGGCAGCAGCTTCAGCTGCCCACAGTTAAAATGGATGCAGCGAGACTCAGTGGAGAGATATTTTTGCAGCATATTTGGAAAGTACAGAATATATAAAGTAACAGTATATATAAAATGATATGCAAAGTGGTTGGAGGGAAGCTTCAGAATGGCAAAGATGTTTTTATTACAAATTGTGTGAGCAGACTGCAGTTCCTCTTTAATTTGAAAGTAATAGATGAAGATTGGAGTGGCTCAGAATCAGACAGTCTGCTCGGCTGGCTGATGGCCCAGAGGCTGTAGGTATATCAAATACAGAATCTGGGGGAGAAGGTGTGGGAGCATGCTTGTGGCCTCTGCAATCACCGTTAGCAAATACAGTGCGATTTGGGCTAATGTCTTGCTTGACTGTAGTAAAAACTTCAGCCAAGATGGCAGAAGAACCAGCCACAGCCAAAGGAGCCAAGATAGATTCCCAAGAAAGAACACCGGGATTTAAGGCTGTGGACAATGCCCACATCAGCAAGCAGCATGGGAGCAAGAGTAGAGTATGAGTTTATGGCACCCAGTACAATGGTATGGTCTCTCCCAGTCCCTCCCTGATGCCCAGCGACCCACATACTTGAAATAGCTGCTCCCAGTGCTTGGCCCAATAACAGTGAGCATTCAGAGATCATGCAAACAATGAGGCAATGCCAATAGCGCTGGACCCAAAAATTGTTCTGCAGCAACTTTCTATTAAAACGTAATCTGGAAAGCACACTTCATGGAACCCAGTGTCCAACAGTCATTTCCAGGCTTTACTCACAACGTCCAGTCTAGCAAGTCCAGATATGGTGCTCCAAAAGCCAGGCTGAGGACAGCTGTGGCAGATATCTGCAGTTCTAGCAACAGTGTAGAGAATAGTCTTCATCAAAAAAATAAATAAAAAAAAAAGGTCTACCTTCCTGCTAGCAAAAAACAGAAGTATGCTGGTAGTAGGATGGCTCCTACTTGACTGGCCTACAGGTTTGTTTGCCAGCGTGCAATCCTCCTGTAGATGGCAGTACAACCCATACGTGAGACTTCCTGTGTCCTTCAATGGACAAGAAAGAAAGGAAAAAAAAAAAAACATTTTGGCTGGAGTATCACTAGAATAGAGACAGGTTAGGTCATGAGTAGTTCCAGACAGGATTTTCAACACAAAGGAAGCCAAACTCTTTGCTGAACTCAAAAGCAGGAAAAACCGAGGATCAGCCTGAAACATTAAAAATATTATTCCAAAAAGTCAGGCAGTGGAAATAAGCAGTTCCAAGTATGGCCAGGTACAGTTAAGCTTTTCTGTCCTTTCCTGAAGCCCAAGAGAAGATCTGTCCCAGCTGTGTAAGGACACAGAAGTCAATGGTATGTACATACTTCCTACTGTTACATATGTGAAGCAGAATCTCTGCATGCTGAGGAGATATCAAGCAGAATCTTGAAATGAACAACTTATAGATAAAATGTACTATTTTTCCCTTTTTCTTGAGGACTGATGTATCCTTAGAACGAATCTCGGCTTGAAAGCCGCACATTTTACTCACCCTGGTTGCCCTGTCGTTTTTATGGAGCTTTGAGCACGGGAAAGTCTAGTGCACCCCTATCTTTGTTGCATTTCATAAGTTAGACAACCAGCTAAGTAATTTAAATGAAAATCAAGATACGGATGAAAAATGAACCCTAGTGAGCTTCCAGTGTCCATAAATAGATCTTCCTCCACACCTACCTACAAATGTTCTGCCAGTTCCTCCACATTTAGCTAAAATAAGTGATACAAAGACTGGAAGGGGCATCAGCATACCCTCAGCAAAGCTGTGTTGGGCCAAAGCATTTTCGCAGGAGCTCTGAACCCACCACAATGTATTTTTATAAAGGGAGCCTGTCGTGATAGATTTATAGGAGCTATCACTTGTGACTTCGTTTACAAACCACAAGTTTCTGGGATGTTATCCAAATCCTTTGAGTCACGGGATTAGCATAACTGTCTGGGAAGTTACATCTTGCAAGAGAAAAACACACGCTGCCATTCTAGATCCCCCTAAAGACACTGCGGTTGATTTACTAAAACCAATCAGCTTCCAGGTTTTTTGTCAAAGCTTGAATGAACAAGCTGAAGTTAGAAGCCGATTGGCTGCCATGCACAGCTGCACCATATTTTGCACTCTCCAGTTCTAGTAAGGCCCCTTTCATATGGGGTGGACTCTATAAAGCAGATCAGCCTGTTCAGCAGGGGATCTGTCCGCTGAGCCCTGCTGAGCAGCCTGCTCTTCTCTATGGGGTGGTCGGATAGAAACGAAATGCCTGTAGGGTTCCATCCAATGGTCATCCAATCAGATTCGCCAAATGGATGGGTAATAGATCCCCCATCCGTCTTTTTGAATGACGGGTTTGGATCGGGTGTTGACTAGTTTCAGAGGAGCTGCCATTTAATGCGAGAGACTGGAGGGTCCGAGCAGGTCCATCTGAAACACTGACAGGCGGACCCGATCGGATCGCCTGTGTGAAAGGGGACTAAATCAACCCAACTGTCGCTGGTAGGAAAGAGAAAACTGCTGCAGGCCCCTAGAGGTACACACACCCTTCAACAGATTCTTACACTATCCGACAAGCAAAGCCTCAACCTCTCCCTACTTGCTGAAGCTTGCCTGCACCTTCCTCCAGCATTCCCATTCCCTGTGCAGGATGCTATCATAGTGAGCTGCCAATAGGAATGCATGGGGGTGGGGGTTAGGTGTAAGCTCCAACATTACAAGGAAGCGCTCCTCCGGGAGAGTTTTGGAGGCCACTGCATGTTTGTGACCTTCATTTTATATCTGTAGCAGTTTGTCACCAACTTTCCAGTCTCTCTAAACCTTTTTACCGTTGTAACAATTTTCACACTTGCACAGACATGCTAAACTGCATATATTTGGCCTGAACGTTAAAGTGGTTGTAAACCTCTGACATGAAGTAACAAAGCATACCCTTCTGTAGTGCGTACTTGTCTCAGTTAAGAGCACTACATGTCATTTTTGTCAGCTGCCTCTTTCGCTGTCAGCATCACTTCTGACAAGTTTTCCTGACACCAAGAGAAAAAAAGGTAACGGGAGAGGGAGCTCCAACACACAGCCTGTGATTGACAGCCTCAGCTCTGTTCCTGTGTGCAGTGTGGAGGGGAGTGTGTCCCTTCTCTCTAATCAGCTCTCCTCACTGAGTTCTGCAGTGTGAGATTTCAGCTCTCCACCCTGTTTTCTGAAAGCTCAGACAAGCTGTTTAAATTCTGGACTTTGAACAACTGTAGAGAAAAAAACTGCAGATGAACAGGTACAACTTGGGGGATTCGTTTCATCTCTGTGTATCACCCGAGGTCAGTCACTTCACTGGATATATGCAAGGGTTTACAACCACTTTAAAACCCTGAAACTAAACAGTTTTCTGAAAGCAGAGAATCCATAGAATAAAATGACGATTGTTTCACAATAATAGAATAAAAAACGTATGTTGCGAGAGCTAGGATTTGCAAAACCATTTTTCAAACCAATATTTTTTTCACGTAAAAAACTCAAAATTAATTTTAGTGAACATAAAACACAATAAATCTCCAAAGGTTTTGCAAAATATTAAAAGATGCCGCAGTCTCGAGGTAATGGATACCAAATATGTCAAGATTCAAAACTGCATGTGTCTGATCAATAGGGAAGAGAGAGAAATGTCACCAACACACCAAGATCTCCAAAGCTTTATTTACATCATTACAGCAGAAAGCGACGTTTCTGAGCCATGCACATGCCTGATGAAGGGGTCCTGTGTGGCTCCAAAACGTTGCTTTCCGCTGTAATGATGCAATGGCTGATTAAAGCGTTGGACTTATTTTTGGAGATCTTGGTGTGTTGGTGACATTTCTCTCTCTTCCCAATTGATCAGACACATGCAGTTTTGAATCTTGACATGTCTGATCAATTGGGAAGAGAGAGAAATGTCACCAGCACACCAAGATCTCCAAAAATAATTCCAACGCTTTAATCAGCCATTGCATCATTACAGCAGAAAGCAACATTTTGGAGCCATGCAGGACCCCTTCATCAGGCATGTGCATGGCTCAGAAACGTCGCTTTCTGCTGTAATGATGTAAATAAAGCTTTGGAGATCTTGGTGTGTTGGTGATTTTATGCTCTCTGATTACACACGGTTCCAGCAGATGGTCACTTCAGCACCCACTTACAAATACAGCCATCTCTACAGGAATGTGTGCGTTGGGAATAATGCCTTGATCATTTGGGAAAATACAATGGCCAAACTGTTTAAAACAGTCGGAAAAAAAAAAGTTAATTTAGAGTTAACCATAAATGATGGCCTTAGAATTAGCTACCTCACGCCTACAATACCGATATGATATCGCGTAAAGGGCACTTTCACCCTCTTCCTGCCCAGACCAAATTTCAGCACCTTGAATGACAATTGCATGGTCATGCAACGCTGTCCCCAAATTACATTTTATTTTTTTATTTTTTAGACAGATCTTTCTTTTGGTGGTATTTATGACCAAAAATTTTGAAAAAAAAGTTCTTAGTTTGTATTATAACATTTTCTAAACAAGTAATTTTCCCCCTTCAAAGATGTGCACTGATGAGGCTGCACTAATGGGCACCGATCGTGCCACCTCAGTGCCCATTAATGCAGCCCTGTCAGTGGCCCTTTGTGCAGCCCATCGGTGCCTGATGGGCACTGATGAGTCAGCACTGATGGGCCCAGATTGGCAGCACTGATGATCAGTGCCCCGATTATCAGTGTAGATGTCCTCTGTGTGGATTTGCTGGTTATCGGCTCTCCTGACAGCGCGTGAGGAGAGGACTGTTGATAACCAGTTTACACTATGATCAGCTGTGATTGGACACAGCTAGTCACATGGTAAAGAGCTGCTGTAATTGTTTTATTACCCCGATCTGTGATTAGCTGTGTGTGTGGAGGACACAGCAATCACAGATGCCCTCCCAGCAATGTGAACCTGCATTGTAGCCATCTTTCGGCTATAGCGCGGGTGGGAGGTAGTTAAAAAATGTTTATTATTTTTTAAAACATTTTTTTTTTTCCCAGTTAACTGTGTTGATACCACAAAGGGTATTAGACCCCTAATGCCTCTTTTGTACTGAGGCCAAACCGATCTGGGATTAGCAGTCCCTATACACTCCCACCAGGCCATAGTACCTGGGAACTCAAAAACGCTGAAAGCTGATGAAGGGGGGGGGGGGGGCACATTTGTACTTTACAGCCACCTAAATCACTTCTCCGTTATACAGCAGAGCCAGAACATTCATTTTAAAATACAGTAAAAGCTTGTTTAACCCCTTGACTGCCATAAGATGGTTGAAATATCCTTGGCAGTCAAAGGGTTGAAAGTATTTTACACACAGACATCCTTTTGGAAAAGATAAGAGATCTGCGCTCACCCAATTTACATTAACCACTTGCTTACTGGGCACTTAAACCCCCCTCAGTCCCAGACCAATTTTCAGCTTTCAGCGCTGATGCACTTTGAGTGACAATTGCGCGGGCATACAACACTGTACCCAAATGAAATTTTTATCATTTTTTTCCCACAAATAGAGCTTTCTTTTGGTGGTATTTAGTTACAGCTCGGAGTTTTATTTTTTGCTAAACAAACAAAAAAAGATGCAAAAAAAAAAAAAAAATAAAATCATGTTTTAATAGTTTGTTATAAAATTTTGCAAACGGGTCATTTTTCTCCTTCATTGAAGTGCGCTGATTAGGCGGCACTGATAGGCTGCATTGGTGGGCACTGATGGGCTGCATTGGTGGGCACTGATGGGCTGCATTGGTGGGCACTGATGGGCTGCATTGGTGGGCACTGATGGGCTGCACTGGTGGGCACTGATGGGCTGCACTGGTGGGCACTGATAGGCATAGTTAAGGCGGCACTAATAGGCACAGATAAGGCGGCACCGATGGGCACAGATAAGGCGGCACTGATGGGCAAAGATGGGCACAGATAAGATGGCACGGATGGGTGGCACGGATAAGTGGCACGGATGGGTGGCACGGATGGGCACTGATAGGTACCACAGATAGATGGGACTGATGGGCACTGATAGGTGGCACTGATAGGTGGCTCTGATAGGTGGCACTGCTGGGCACTGATGGGCGGCACTGCTGGGCACTGATGGGCGGCACTGCTGGGCACTGATGGGCGGCACTGCTGGGCACTGATGGGCGGCACTGGGGTGCAGCACCTTTGAGGCAGATTGGGTGGCACTGTGGGTGGCACTGTGGGGTGGCACTGTGGGTGGCACTGTGGGCACTATGGGCACTGACAGGGGGCACTGACGGGGGGCACTTACTTTTTCTTTTATTTTACTTCAGGATGGCACTGCAGGAGGCAGGTGGGCACAGGCAGGTGGCAGGTGGTCCCTTGTATTGATGGCCGTGATCGGGACTGATGTCCCGATCACGGCCGCCGGTGATCGGCTTTTTTTTTCTCTCCTCGCGCTGTCAGCGCGAGGAGGAATAATAGCCGATTACCGGCTCCGTTCTATCACATGATCAGCTGTCATTGGCTGACAGCTGATCACGTGATAAGGGGTCGGGATCGACCCCTTACACGGATCGGTGATCAGGCGAGTCTCACGGACTCGCCGATCACAGAGCGCGCCGCGCGCGCCCCTCAGGGGGCGCGCAGGCCGCTCGTAACCAGGACGACGTCAATAGACGTAGTCCTGGAAATGTAGGTCCGCGCTAATGCCGTCATTTGGCAATAGCGCGGATCTGAAGTGGTTAAAGATTGTTAAATGATGCTAAAAAAATCCCCAACCAGGGACCATCACTTTCCAATCTGCACTTAAACAGTGACAGCTGACAGCTGGATACTGTGAATACATTCAGCTCTAGCTGTCAAAATGCAGGTTCAATAATCCGCACTTGTTCCTTTCATAGCCAAGAACTCACTTGCCATCCACCGCGTCTGATAGCTTGTAGTCAATCTGCAGCTCCTGCAGCACCCACTTCATTCGCTCTCTCCTATCCGGGCGACGCTTCAGATTAATGAGAAAAATCTGAGAAGAGACAAATGGCGGATCAAATAAATGAGAACTCCGCTCTTGAAAACCATGTCTAGTTTGGAGATATATACAACTATCCCATAAGATCCCATAAGAGGTTATGAAGCTGGGAAGCCTAGAAACATGACAATTAGCCAAAATAATTTGTTGTATGTGCTTGCTCTGCTTTAAATCCAAACTCAGGAGAATCAACAAAGTACACAGTTGGAATACGTACAAGGGAGCAGTTTTACCTGCAAAAGATTTGTATTTTTACCTATCCAGTCCTGATATTTACATAGCTCTGCCAGATAACCAGATCAATGAACCGATGTTTCTCTGCATCAGTTAAAGTGTTACTAAACCCAGGACCCTGCATTCACTATATCTGGTCTCTCACAGTACACAGAACATGGAAATGCAATTATTTTAGTAAATATAAACTGCTAAATACCTTTTCTCATCAGCAGTATACAGCAGTGGTCATCAACCCTGTCCTCAGGGCCCACTAACAGGCCAGGTTTTATGTATTACCTTGGGGAGATGCAGACTAGAATACTGCAATCACTGAGCAGCAAATGATATCACCTGTGATGTATTTCAGTTATCTTGCCAACCTGGCCTGTTAGTGGGCCCTGAGGACAGGGTTGATGACCACTGGTATAAAGCACTCTTGTGACTTCTATAAGTTCTTAGTAAAGCTTATAGGAGGTGTTTTCATTTTCCCCCAACATTCTGTCTGGACAGTGCCAATTGGCCCTGTGCTGATCACATGCACTCTCCAAAGAAAAAAAAAAAAAACTACAGAAATACACACCAAACTGAGCATGTGCAGCCTGACTCCTAATTGTCTGTTCTATCACAGATGGGTTGGAGTCAGCTAAAGAGGAGTATCAGAGACAGGATCACACAGCCTTTATACACAATGCAGAGGATTAACCCCTTAGGTTCCATAGTGAGTATAACAAGCATGCTTTACTGCATATACAGACTGATTTTACTGTTGTGGGTTTAGTAACACTTTAAAGCAATGCAGCTTGGATTATGATTGGACAGTGACAGAGCAGCAGCAATTCATGAGCTCACCTCTCTGCTCCAATCAGCATATTCCATGTCAACATAGGTACAGTATACCTGATTGGTTCATACTGCTATATCATTCTCTCCCAACATAAGCTTTGCTGTAGATGGGATTAAAAAAGGTTGATACTGAGACAGATTACAGGAGCTTGCGTATGTAAGTGCAAAGGTGGTTTTTTTTTTGTGTTTTTTTTTTCTTTAATGTATGTGTCTACTACCACTGCTTCCAGCCATGGTCTGCTGACTTAGGGGTTAGTCATAAAAGTGCTCAGCCCCCATGCAGCGTTTACGTTTTGTACTAGCGATGAGCTGCGTGCGCGTAGTCTAAATAAAGTGAATGGACACAATTCATCTGTACGAACTTTTGGTAGAGGTGCATGTAGAAATGTGTTTGTTTTGTTTCTAATGCCAGTGATAGAGGGTAGGGAGGGGGCAAATGTGAACTCAGAGTTGGACTTTAAAAATTAATTTAATGGAACATGCACGTGATACAGTGTATGTATGAACAAACTATATAAACTTGCGCTACATGTGATACAGGTGCTAAAAAAATATATATTGAAATGAATGAAATAAAGAGAGGACCTGCAGCAGCTGTCGCAAAGGGGCTAAAACCTCTGAAGTTGAAATTCATATATAAACAGCACTTGCAGGATGAATGTGCGAACCCACAATGTGAAATAAAAAAACCAGCAGTGGTAGAAAATCAAAAAAAAAATAAAAAATAAAAATCAATGAGGTACAAATAAATACCAATGTGGTACAAATGAAAAAATTGATGAATGAATAACACAATCTATTTAAAAGATTCAAAGTGCTGAGTGCTCCAAAAATAAAGCGCATAGGTGCTCCAAAAACAGCTGGTGTCGAGTGCCACACTCCCAGCTGTTTTTGAAGCACCTATGCGCTTTATTTTTGTAGCACTCAGCACTTTGAATCTTTTAACTAGATTGTGTTATTCATTTATTCATTTGTACCACATTGATATTTATTTGTACCGCATACATTTTTTGGGGGGATTTTATACCACTGTTGGCGTTTCACAACGTGGGTTCGCACATTCCTCCTGCAAGCGCTGTTTATATATTAATTTCAACAGTGTATGTATGACTAGTAGCTGCAGCTCTGATCCAGTCTTCTGCTTTGTGCCAATCCTGGTAATGTAAGCAGCCAATGGGTCAGCAGTCAATGCTTACCTCGTCCAATGTCATCTTATCCGCTACTTTTGGGGGGAGGGACAGGAAAGCCGATGGCTCAACAGGGGGACCCTTCACTGCAGGCAGAGGAGAACACAGTTACTAGATGGATCAGCAATTACATACAATAGTCTTTTATTATGATCTATCATATCATCATAATAACCTGGACACAATTCACATGAACTACATAAAAAACTACAAAATCCAATACAAATGGGAAAAGTTAGTTCACACTTGTCTACCCGCTGCATGTGGCAACACAGTTTAGAAGAAAAGAAGCAAAATATGAATATGAATATGGTCTCCAAACTTTCTAAGCAAAGGGCCAGTTTAACGCCTTTAAGGCTTTAGAGGGGCCCAGACTGTGGCCAGTGGGAGTAGAAAATGCCCCAACATCACTGCCCCATCATTGGTATTCATGGAAGAATAGTGCCCCATTGTTGGTATTCATGGAAGAATAGTGCCCAATTGATGGTCTCCCATCATTGGTGTCAATTGGTAAAATAGTGCCCCAAGGGCCAGATAAAAGCAAGCAAAGGGCCACCTCCGGCCGCCAGGGCTGCAGTTTGGAGACCACTGTTCTAAATGCCGCAAGCCAGTTTCACAAAGCTATAAACATGTGTAAAAGGCCTCAGATGGAAGGCCACATATCCCCATCTTTAAACTAAATTTTATATCAGTGAAGCAAAACCCACTCAGCTTCATCGAGTTACGCCACTTGATGGGAACAAGTACGCAACCCAGAAATCCAGAATATCAGGTTTGAGTGTTCCTATTGATATTTTACCTAAAAAGATTTTGTTGCAAAATAAAATCTAGAATAAGGTTCCTTCCTTGGCCTTGTGTCACTACCGAGTCCTGCAATCATCTGGGGCCAGCAGAAGAACCACAGTGCCCAGTGGGGACCTGGAGTCTGACAGTCCTGAAATGGTGCAACATGTAACATGTTCCCCAATGGGCAGCTGCCATCCCCCTCCATGTGGCAGCAGTATGGGGAAGATAGTGAAATATATACTCCCGTGCTAGCATTTCAAATGTAAAAATTCCTAGCTGCCGCCGAACTCAGATTAGCTGGAAAGGGAGAGGACAAATGAGTGCTGCCCCCCCCCCAAACCCTACCAGGCTGCATGCCCTCATCATTTGCAAAGCACCTTGCCCCCATGTCGCAATCTTAAAGGGGCCCCCAGATTTCCCCTCATGTGAATGGGTATCAGGTTTATCATACCCCTACCCATTCACCCCAAAAAGACAGCGGTGGCGCGGGAGAAGTCAGCACTGGGAGAAGACGGCTTGGAGCTATATTTTTTTAATAAAAGACTTGTCAAAAACCGGCTTTTTTTTTTACGTCACTGCTTTTTGGGGTGAATGGGTAGGGGTACGATGTACCTGATACCCATTTCCATATGGTGGGGGGGGGGGGGATGTGAGATCTGTGGACCCACTTGTTAAAGGAGGCTTCCAGATTCCTATAAGCCCCCGCCCCCCGTCCACAGACCCAGACAACCACTGGCCAGGGTTGTCAGGAAGAGGCCCTGGTCCCTATCAACATAGGGGCCATGCCATGCCCCCCATGTTGAGGGCATGCGGCTTTCCTCATCCCCTCCCTTTCCTGACCTGCTAGGATGCATGCGTGGGATTGGGGCCTGGCATGGGCCTGGGGGGGGGGGGCGCGGGACCCTACACCGTTTTTGCCGCAATTTTTTTCTTTGTACATTCAGATGAGGACTCATCAGTTGTTAAGGACGTGGTGACCGGTTTCCCAGCCCCCTCCTTAGCAACCAGCTAATATACAGCGAGGGAGGAAAAAAACTGATGTCAGCGGGTTCAATGCAAGCGGATATCGTCCACTAATATTCGTTTAGGGCTTTCATCCGTTCAAAACAAATAAATAAAAATGAAGGTTGATGGACGGAAGCAGATGAAAATGAATGATCATCTGTTTTTCCATAGGAATTGATGTCCATTTTTCATTCGTCAACGCCTTAGTGGTATATTCACAAAGCTATCAAACGGGACTCCTTGGAGGTCCGTAACAGGTCTGGGTAGTTCTGAAATTAAATGTGGCAAACCTGCCAGGAACTAATGCCAGGTACGGACAATGATCTGTAAATGGAAAACCACTTAGCTGTAACAAGAGCCAACTGATAATCTACTGATTTTCTTACATTGGGAAAAAAGTAATTTCCTAGCAAACCTTCCAACAGTGCTCTTCTTGAAGCACAACGTCCCAGAATTCTCACCCTCTTACTCATGTACCGGCTTTTCTCAGAAGTTTGCACAGAGCTGGAGGTAAAATGTAATATATTCTCGGCAATATGCTTTGTGTTTTCTGCTGTATGCTTCTCACCTCTAGTGAAAAAACTTGCACATGTGAGTACTGGTATCACTTAAATGCCCACACCGCATTGCACTAAAGTGCACCACACACTTGAAATTTAGCAAGAAGTGCCCAAAATTCAAGCCATTGGTGATCCTGCAAGTACCATCCAAATTGACATGAATAAATCAACCTCACCTGGGTGGATAATCATCAGCCGAATAGTGACTGGCTATCAGTGTCGTGACAAGGTCATCTAGAGCCCAGGGCGAACACACCCATGCCAACCCCCCCCCCCCCCCCCCCCACGACGTATGAGCAGTGGGAAAAAAAAAAAAATCAAGCACATGCTCACCCCCCCCCAGCATAAATTCCCCCTCCTCCCAGTACAAATCTGCCCCCTGCTAAAATCCCCCTACCAGCCAAACACAAATCTTTGCCCACCCCTTACATCCTCTCTCTCTGCATATGCCCCCAGCACAAATCCTCTACCCCCACTCCAAATCCTCTCCTTCCAACAAAAAATTCCCTTCCCCCGTCCTAGCAAATTTCCCCCCACAAATTTCCCCTCCTGGCATAAATATACCCCTCTCCCAATCATCCCTATTAGCAAAAATCCCCCCCTCACCCCAAAAAAATTTCCCCTTTACCATATTACTTTTATAGTGCACACACCCCTAGTCCCTCCCTTCTAGCACAAATCTTCTTCCCCCCAAACTACCACTCCTAGTACATCTCCCCAAATTTGCCCTCCTAGAACCATTCTTACCCCCTGCTGCTCCCCAGGTTCCCTTTTTCAACACAAATCCACCCCAGTCTCCTTATTGTGCCCCCCCCCCCACCTCACGATACCACAGTGCCAATGGCAGCCGGCCCTCTTGCCTACCACTTGTCCCCGCCCTGCGTGTTATCCTTCTTCAGTTCAAAATCAGGGACAGAAACATGTAAAGCTAGCCTAACACAGGTAGGAGTTTCTCATTTAGCCTGCGGGCTGAACAGGAAAGTTACGCGATTCCCTCATTCATGCTATAGGGTGTGACTGGAGGAAATCTCACCTGCTGGCTTCTCTATTTAGTCAGCTGGCACCCACAGCTGCCCAAATACCCAAACAGGGACTGCATCTCCTAGGACACGTGTGCAGTGCCTGCACTGCCATTCTGATGATGCTTTACACACAGAGAAAAGGTAAGTACAGAGTGACCATACCCAGCAATACCCTTTATAACCTTCATTAGAAGACTAATGCCACACACCACGGTCACCAGCCTGATCAGATCAATGTGCAGACCTGAAGGTGTTCCTTTTCAGACCTTCCTCTTAGTTCCTGGATGGGCACTCACCCGCAACCTCCAGTTTGGTGTGCAGAAAGTTGTCCGCTTCATCAATCAGAGTGCTGTGTAATCGCAGAGGGACCGGGAGGTGCCCGTAAGCCTCTTTATTGCAGATGAACATCTGAACTTCTGATGGAGACACAGAAAGCATCTTAAATGTAGCAATCAATCTGAAAACGATCCAAGCGAGATCCCAAAAGGGACTGGTGTTCTACAGGACTCATTACAACAAAATATAAATAGCTATAGTTAAAATTCCACTAATATGTATTCAGAATTTACTACACCTTGCTAAAAGCTTGTACAAAGCTATAGTTAAAGTAGCATTAAACCCTCAGCGTTTTGTAGTCTAACACATTCAGCACAATAAAATAAACATTCCCCAGTGGAATAAAACGATCACTCCAGCACTTGTAATTTACAAGTTTCAATGCTGATGGCTCCTGATCTCTTAGTGCTGCTTCCCTCAACTCCCAGTCTTCACAAGTAAGAGCAGTGCAGCCTCCGGTCAGTCTATTAGCTTGGAAAAAGAAGAGAGGGAGGAGCAGGCGATTGCCATCCTAGGCTATTGGGCGGTGTGTCTCTATTGATGCACACAGTGTAGGGAGATACAACTGTAGTCCCTGCATGCAAGGGTGACTTCATAGCATGCAAGAGAAACAAGCCACCCTGAAACAGAAAACCTGGGGGAGTGATGGAGCACCAACCTAAACTGGAACATAGACAAGGATTAAAAGATGAAGAAGCTGCATACTCAGTAAACGATTACATGAGCTGCTGAAAGTAATTTCATTTATTTATTTATTTTTAAATGTGGGTTTAATATCACTTACAGCGGTTGTATTGTCTGCTTGGTCATTTTTACCTACAGGTAAGCCTACAATAAGGCTTACCTGTAGGTAAAATTAACATTTCCTAAACCTGTACCGTTTAGGAGATATTCCCCCTGCATGCAGCTACTGACGTCAGTAGCGCATGCGCAGTGAAGGTCGGGCATATTGTGCCAGGAACGGAGGGATCCCATGCGCATGGCTCCCGCCACTCAGAGCACCAGAGCCGTGAGCCCAAAAGAAACAGAGGGAACATGTCAGCCCTGGGCAGCCCTGTGGGAGCTTTGTTCTAAGGTAAGTATTTCATAATGAGCTAGTATGCAGTGCATACTAGCTCATCATGCCTTTGCCTTACAGTTTTTTTTTTTTTGGGCATATAACCACTTTAAGGACTTTCATTAATATGTATTCAGCTATGTCTAAACACTTTAAGGGCTTGAAAAAAAACACATTATATATATATATATATATATATATATATATATATATATATATATATATATATATATATACACATATACACATATACATACATACATACATACATACATACATACATACATATATATATATATATATACACACACACACACACACACACACACACACACACACAAACACACAAACTCCAAAAAAAAAAAATTATAGTTGTCTCCGGAGCAGGTCAAAAATCAATAAATGGGGACTCCTGTTTTCGGAGTTTTCTCTCACTTCCTGAAAACTACAAAAAGTTACAGTTTTAGATCCATTTTAAAACCTGAGTATTATGGACTATGAACTGGTATACTTATTGCAAACACCAGCAATGTTAAAGGAGTAAAAAAAAAAAAAAAAAAAAAAAGGGTCATACATAATTTTTCCATGAATACAGTTAAAGCCATCATCTTGCACTAAGGATTTAACCACTGGTTGGGAATCTGCATTACTTAGATTCTGATAAAACAAGCCAGCATTCTGTCTGACTCGCCAACAGCCTCCCAAAACTAAATTAGCAGTTTTTGGGGTAGTTTTCCTCAAACCATTAACCCAATCCTCTACACTTTCAGTATCACCTGACTTACCAGCTTGCCGGCAGGAGAAGGCAAACACTATGATGTCATCATAGGCCCAGGTGTAGTCTGGATGGGGTGGGTAGAAGTCTAGGTGTCGGCTGGCCTCCTTCCGCAGGTCAATAAGGAAGGTGGAGTGAACCATCGGGACAGCAAAGCAGCCACGGCGTTCTCTCCGTCGGATAGGCATGTAGGCTGGGGTACGTCTATAATATCCCTAAATGTAGACATAGATCAACGTTAAAAAATATGATCAATACTGGAGCAGCAAAAATATTAGAGCAATCCAAAGCCCTTCCATGCTGGGTATACACACACATATAATGCAAACAGGGAGGGAGATTTTGTATAGTATGTAAACCTTGTGCTTAAACATCCTCTCCCCCTTCACTACATTCATGTAAAATTATTTGTGTATACATACCGGTAGTTACTTACTCAGTTTTCCAGTCTCATGGTGTAATCATTTTTATATTTATCCATCTTCTAAAAATAGAAGATCTAGGTCTATCAAGCATATTAAGCAGAGTATGTATACAGTTTTTTTTGGCCAACCAATGGGCTCCCACGATCGACGATGAGACACGGAGAGCCCTGAACTGTGTGTGTAAACACATAGTTTCCAGTTCTCTGAGGGGAGAAGTGACAGATTGTCTGTTCATACAGAGTATGAACAGCAATCTGTTATCTTCCCTGCACAGTCCCCATCCCCCTTCAGTTAGAACACAAACTAGGACACACTTAACCCCATTCACTGCCAGTGACATTTTTACAGTAATCAATGCATTTTCAATCGTACTGATCGCTGTATTAATGCCAATGGTCCCAAAAATGTGTCAAAATTGTCCGACGTGTCCTCCATAATGTCACAATCACAATAAAAATTGCAGATCGCCACCATTACTAATAATAAAATAAAAAATGCTATAAATCTATCCCCTATTTTGTAGACGCTATAATTTTTGCGCAAAGCAATCAATATACGTTTATTGCATTTTTTTTTTACCAAAAATATGTAGAAGAATACATCGCAACCTAAACTGAGGAAAACTTTTTTTTTATATATATTTTTGGTTGATATTATAGCAAAAAGGAAATAATGTATTTTTTTTTTCTAAATTGACGCTTTTTTTGTTTGTAGTGCAAAAAATAAAAACCGCAGAGGTGATCAAATACCACAAATAAATCTCTATTTGTGGGGAAAAAAGGGCATCAATTTTGTTTGGGAGCCACGTCGCACGACCGCGCAATTGTCAGTTATAACGACGCAAAGCCGAATCGCAAAAAGTGCTCTGGTCAGGAAGGGGGTAGAATCTTCCGGGGCTGAAGTGGTTAAATTACACACAGGTTACTAACTGAAGGCAACTGAAGGCAATTAGTTCCACTAGATTTTAGTTAGAGGTGTCAGAGTAAAGGGGGCTGAATACAAATGCATGCCACACTTTTACATATTAAATTTGTAAAAAGTTTTGAAATCCATTTATCATTTTTCTTCCACTTCTCAATTATGTGCCACTTTGTGTTGGTCTATCACATAAAATCCCAGTAAAATACATTTACGTTTTTGGTTGTAACATGTCAAAATGTGGAAAATTTCAAGGGGTATCAATACTTTTTCAAGGCACCGTATCTACTGGTTTATAACCATCACCGAGCATGCATATAAGATGATCTTACATTAAAAAGTTTGTGGGGCTTATAGGAAAGTGAATAAAGGTTAAGCTTTAAATCTGATCCATTTCCACAACTCTCTGCTCACCTGGGTGGTCATTCCGCACCAGAAATTGGAGTAGGCCGCCCTGGACTCCAACATGGGGGCCACCACTGTCTTGTTCTCCGCAATCAGCAGATTAAGGGTGTCTGGGTTAATCAGCAAGTTGTCAGCATCTATAAACTGAAAGAAAAGAAAAAATTAAGATATGTCCATAAAAAAAGCTGCAAAAAGACTGGAACATACTAAACCAATATAGACCATAACATGCAGAACAGTGGGTGCCCTTTGCCTGTATTTGCTAAGGAAATACACTCACCTCCCTCTAAAAACACGAGCTCTGACCTTTGGGTTCAAAACAAGCATGCAGCTAGTCAAGTCAGGATTTCTGATCCACATACCTGCTCCAGGTTAGTGGCTCAGAAATAACTGAAGTCAGAGGATCGGAATGACAAGTAGGCAACTAGCATTTTGAAATACATCAGCAAAAGTGGCATACATACCGTATTTATCGGCATATAACACGCACCAGGTTTAGGAGGGAATAAAAAAAAATATATATATATATATATATATATATATATATATATATATATATATATATATATATATATATATATATATATATATATATATATATATATATATATATATATATATATATATATATATATATAGCGCCACCGACATACACAAAGCCAGGTGTACTCGGCTAGGCTCGGCTCCTCTCACTGTCCCGCCCAATGATGGGTCATAACACAGGTCCAATAGCGGGACTTGGCGGGACGTGGCGGGACTGTGACCAAAGCCAAGTGCCGCTGAGATACACATAGCCGAGTGTACTCGGCTAGGCTCGGCTCCACTCACAGTCACCCCAGTCCCTGTGTTATGTCCATCATAAGGCAGACTGGGCATGACTGAGCGGAGCCGAGCCTAGCCAAGTACACTCGGCTATGTTACTCGGCAGCACTCCCTCCTCCGCTCACAATCAGCGTACAACACGCAACCACGATTTCACCCTGATTTTAAGGGGGAAAAAAGTGTGCATTATACACCGATAAATACGGTATATTTCTCACACTACAGGTTTCCTTTAAAGTGCACGTGCATTCATACCGACTTTACATGTCCACCTCGGGGCCACTGCTACACAAATGGTCCCCTGATTTCCCCCCCCCCCCCCTCCCCCGACCAAATAATTCCTTCTGTCTAAAGCAAGGTACCCCAAAATACCAGCAGCCTTACTAGTCTATCTTCATCTGGATGAAGCCAAGAGGCTGGTTGGTTGTTCAGACAAAGAAATAAAAATAAATAAATAAGGGGGCTTAGCCATAATGAATAGATCCATATCACACTAGCTAGAGCACACAGAATACTCAAGACATTGTTCACCATCTGACCAAACCAGCAATACGTCACCCCTTGCTTCCTTGTTGATGAGTCCATCAGCATAAGCGCGAGTCTGTTAAGAGCAGGTAAGTCGTCTTTAGCGATCTGGTTAGTGACCATTTGCCACTAGCGTGACATGGTCCGCGGACAGAGGAATTGAGGCAGCTTCTGGCAACCACAGAGGGGGATTTGCTTCAAGGACACAAGCCAAGTATTTGGATCAGGGACCACTTTTTGAAATGGTAGCCTCAAGGTGGAGAAACCCTAAAAAATTGTTTTACCAGAAGTCTACTTTAAAAGAGAACCTGACACCAACTTAAATGCAGGTAAAAGCACAGAATAAGTATTTAAAAATTAAAATTTGCAGAGTTTCTTCCCATAAAAGGATTTTTTTATTCTCTTGCAATGTGCCTCCAAACTCGCTGCCAAAAATTAACTACTCCATAAAGAGCCAATTCCTTAGCACCGTCCCCTTCTCTCTGCCACGTCATAGCCCTCTCCTCTTCCAGGAGTGTCTATTTACTGCGTGCGCTCGCCTAACATGTCTGTACTTCCCCAAATTACCTTCTACTTAGCTGTCAGGTGGTTACTATAGAGAGCAACCTTTTTACCCTGGAGTAATCTTAAAAATCGTAATCCTAAAAACACAATTTTGTGATCACGAGAATCTCCTGCTAAAAATGATTACACATACAACTCATGTTGCATTAGCACGATCAGCAACTTATAGAGGTGTAAATACAGTATTTTACACCCAGAGCAGACTTGTTTTTTTAAGCACTTCTCCCTGCTCTGTACATTTTACAAATAATTTTGAAATTAGATGAACTTTTAAAAACGACAGAAAGAAAAAACATTAAAACTGTGGTAACCCCAAAAATTAGTGCTTGGTGTAGAACTGATCCCTTACTTTGGTGGTAAAACCATACTAAGCATTGGTGGTCAGTGTAGGGTAGAAACCCAGTTGCTACGGATCATTGCCCAGGGAATTCCTAGTGACTAGGCTTGTGCAATTCATTTCGTAACGAATCGAAATTCGGCCGAATTTTGCATCTTTCGGACATTCGGATGCATCCGAATAAAAAAATAACGAACAACAACGAATACGAAAGAAATATAACGAATGAATTTGGTAATTCTTTAAAGATCTAATGAAACAAAAGGTCAGCTCGAAGTAAATCTTATAGTCCAATCAGCTAATTAATTTTGTGTCGGAGGTTGGATTACTGGCAAAGTGCATTCATGAGAACTGAGTTAGAAGGGTGTTGTATTGTATTTGAGCCGAGGAGAAGAGACGTTGTCATTGTGTGTGTTAAAAGATTCAATAAAAAACGACTTTCCAAACTACGAATCATTATCACGACTATACATACATAAATAGCGAATTTAAACGAATACGAACGAATAAATTCGACACTCTACGAATAATAACTACTTATGCGAAAACGTATTAACATAACATAACGAATATAACAGAACGAAATTATGTATTTTACGAACGACAACGAACTCGAAACTAAACAAAATTTTCCGTTGTGCACAAGTCTACTAGTGACCTCAGATGGAACCTCACAGGATTCCATGGAACTCTGGTTGGGAAAGGCTGCCATAGAAGGTCACTTGAGTGACAGCTCTGAGTCCGGTTGCTGACATCACATCCAAGATGGCGGTGTCCAGCAGGAGCCTTAGGGGTTTTGGATGTCTACACAAGGGGGGCTTGTACAGCTAATTAACAAGCACAAAATACCTTAAATGCACAGGTACTCTTATGGGGAGATTGCTGTTGAAATGAATGACTGGTCTGCTGACATGATCCCTAAATATGACCAAGCGTTCGGATATATGAGAATATTTCCCCATTGGAGTCCAGCATGTGCTACAGCTTGCTAACAACCATACAAGATTGAGTTCTGGGAAGAGTTGGCATTGAACCACATTAGGCTGCATTGTAATAAATCAGAGCCTCACAAAGTCTGAATTTTCCAGCAAGCAAGGTACCAGATGTCTCTCCGAAAACAAACTGGAACAGTAACAAGCAAAGGACGAGGGAAAATCTAGATGAAGAGCGTCTGATTACTATTTCTTTATTCCTCCTGAAGTCATTGTAATGTCAGTGAAACCAGAACTTCTATTAACAGGATCAGCTTTCAAAATCACTTGTGAGGCCTCAAGAGGCTGAATCACAATCTGAAGCAACCATCCGTGAACAAAGGAAACACGCGGTGTCCTCACAACATTATCGGATACGGTTACCATATTATAAAGTGTACAGAGTCGGCTACAAAATATTTGGCTGAAGGAAGATATGAAGTGTAAGCCAAAATGGGAGCTTTGCCACTTTTGAAAACATAACGGAAAATTGAATAGAAGCTTCCATTACCAGTAAACACATACTACCAGCCTCTGGTCTACAGCCAACCTGAGCAACTTGGAAAATATAACTCAGCTGTATTTAAGGGGCAATTCAAATAGCTAAAACCCTTGAAGCTTAACTTCAGGATTATGACCAGTTTTAGATCCGATCCCCGAGGCCAAAATAAATGGATTATAAATTATCCAAAACTTATAGCTTACTTTTTGTTTTGTTTTTGGTGCTTTTCTATGTTGCGATTCGGGATGTACCAATATATATCGGCCGAAAATAGGGTTATCAGAATTTTGCTAATCGAAAAAATAAATAAAAATAAATAATAGGTGCCGATAAAGGCTGCCAAAGATTATCAGCCGAAAATAAATTCATATTCATGATATTCATTCAAAAGTCAAATATAATAAGATTATATATAAGAAATCTATATACAGGCAGTCCCCGGGTTACAAACAATATAGGGTCTATAGGTTTGTTGATCAGTTGAATATGTATGTATGTTGGAACAGGTACATTTTTTAAGTAACTCCAGCCAAAAAATGTTTTTAAGTTTTTTGGATACCTTAGGGAAGAGTTAACACCCTAACCCTAAGGCCGCGTACACACGGGCGGACTGTTCGCCCAACTTTGTCCGCTGAACAGTGTTTGGGCGGACAGTCCGCTCGTGTGTGGGCTTTCAGCGGACAGTTTCAGCGGACAGTTTGACGGACAAGGTTTTTCGGAATTTCCGAAAAACTGTCCGCTGAAACCTTGTTTCAGCGAACAGTCCGCTCGTGTGTAGGCTTGTTCGTCAAACAAAGTTGCGCGCATGCTCAGAAAGGATTTTCACGCCGAAAGTTATAATGCAGTGTATAGGACGTCGTATTTTTCGTCCCGTCGTACGTGCCGTTCACGTCATCGCGCACGGTTTCAGCAAACTGTTCGTCCGTCGTGTGTGGCCATGTCTGTCCATGCTAAGTTTGAGCGGACTGTTTGCCGAAACTGTTTGACGGACAAAGTTGGGCGAACAGTCCCCGCGTGTGTACGCGGCCTTACACTGTAATGTTTGTTTTGCTGTCTGTGCCCCTGTTCAGAAGATTGCGCCTCACTTTCTGTCCCTGTGACAGTTGGATTTTGAAAATTTTGGACTGTGGTGGAAACAAGGATTGGTGATAAACCTTCAGACTGGGTTCACACATGCCCGGTTTGCAGGTTGCAGTCCGGAGTGTTTGTGTTCACCGGTTCTGGTGCGGTTCAGGACCAATTTTTTCCCTGAATTTGCACTGAACTGGACACAAAAATGCACAGGACCCTTTTCAAAACCGCACCGGGCCTGCCTCAGACATGTGTGAAACGGCTCCACGGAGAACCGGTCACATTCAAATGTCATGCGAATTGGATGCCGTCTAAAACACATCCAAATTCGCATATACATGAACCCAGCCTTTGTGGAGACACTTTTTTTCCCCCCATGAGAACTATTACAGGAGTGAATTTTCCTTCCTAGGGGTAGATTTCCTCTCACTTAGTGTTGTCGCCCTCCGTTTGTAAGTATGAGTTGTATGTAAGTCAAAGGTTTGTAATTCGGGGACTGACTATATATTTTTTTTTTTAAACTGTCCATTTCGTTACTAGCACTAGTTTCCTTGTATTCCATGGGAATACATTGTTATGCTGCGCATGGTTTTCAATTCTTCTTTGATTACAAGGTAAATGCTCACATAGCCAGCCAATCAACAGCTGTGGGCAGGTTGGCCTCTGGTGCTGTGGCAACTGAACCAACTCAAAGAAAGTAGCATGACATGAGCACGTTACTGCTTTATTCTATAAACCATGTGTCAAACACAAGGCCCATGGGCCAAATCTGGCTTACCAGGCCATTTCATGTGGCCCTCGCCCCTCTCCTGCAGCACCCCCCCCCCCTAATCTCAGCCCTCACTCTGTCTCAGCAAAGAGGACAGAACTCCTCCTAAACCCCTCTGTGCAGTCGCAGCACCCCCCACTCCATCTCTGTCTCCCCTGGTCTCAGCATTCAGCAGAATCTAGCAGCTGCCTCCAGGCCCTCCTCCGATCCTCCTCCAGACCCTGAACTTACTGCTTTCCAGCTTCTTCTCTTCAGAAGCACAAGATAGCGGGGTGCATTGTAATGTATGGGAGGGTGTGGGACTCAACTTCTGATATTGGGAGGACTCTTGAACATCAGACGCAAGGAGGGTTGGGGTGCTCTGGACATCTAATTAGGCCCTTTGAGGGCAACAATAATGCTGATGCGGCCCACGAGGAAATTGAGTTAAACAACCCTGCTATAATCTGCTGGAGGAGATGCACCAGGAATAGTTTCTCCATAGGGAGAAAACAGCAGCACCCAGTCGCACAAACAGGAAAAGCAGAGAAACAGCAGGAATAAGCGGCAAGTTTGGGGGAACACAAGAGAGGGGAAGAATGAACTTTAAAAATATGTCGAGTTTTTTCTAAAAAGACAAGGTAGCACATTGTTAAAGACAATCTTAGAGTTCAGCTTTAAATTTACTGCCAAGTAGGTTTTTATTGCAGAAGAGACTCTGCTCCATGCAGATTCTATTAAGGTCAGATAAACAAGAAAGAGGCTATAGGAATGGGAATTTGTGCTCCTTCAACCAAAACTGCATCTGAAATCTAGGGGGGGGGGGGGCACAGCCCACCCCAGCACCCCCTGAAATCCGACCATGTAGCACTTATTTGGCTGGCGCTAGCTAACTGGAGTTCCTGAATGTGCCAGGGGCACAGCCCACCCCAGCACCCCCTTAAATCCGGCCACGTAGCACTTACTTGGCTGGCGCTAGCTAGCGGGGGTCCCTGAATGTGCCACCAGTGCTACTGTAAACATGGCGTCCCTGGCATCCTTTCAGTCCATTCCTGGGCCCTGTTCGTCTGTGTCGGCCACTGCTGCGGATGCTATGCCAACACGGCATCCCTCCAGACGTAACTATTCATAGCTGCAAGTTTACAATTTTGCATTAGGCAGAATGCATAGCCCTCTTGGGCCATGGGATGGACACCCCTGGTCTAAAAGGCCTTTGTATGCTGCAGAATTAACAGTACCCTTTACTGAGGTCGGATGTATAGAGGGGTGTTCTCATCCTTTTGGTTATATAGTGTATTTGTATATACTGGCAACCTTTGAGGTCAGTAAATTAGGTAAACCTCTGACGATTGGGTCCTCGAGATGATCACAGAAGAACTATTCATAAACATTTAGGCTTCATGCACACAGGATTTTTTTTTTTTTTTAACTCTCCTAGAAGCCAGCAGCGTTTTTGCTGAAAAAAATGCCCGACACTTGTAAAAAAGGGTCTATAACTTTAACAAGCTTTTACAGACGTCAAGCTCTTGGCTGTTAATTAATTTCATTGGCCAGAATAAATAATTTATTCTGCACATTGAAATAAATTAATTAATGCTCAAGCACTAGCGTTTAGACACGTTTAGCAGATTTAAGTAGTATCAAGCGTTTTTCTGCCCTAACTCTGCTGCTCTTGGATGCACTGGCAGTGGCTTTTTTTCCTGCCACTAAAAGCTGTTAAAAGCCTGTGTGTGCGCATTGACACAAAAGCGAATGTGGAGGGGCACTTAGAGGCTGGGAAAAAAAAAAAAAAAAACCTGCCAGACGTCCCTAGAAGCAGCTATAAAAAATAAATAAAAAAAAAATAAAAATATCCAGTGTACATGAGGCCTTAAAGGACAAGTGCCCCCTAATAACACTAAAATCTCTACATCTACAGACATCCATGATCTAACACAAACCTATCTAGCCCTGTAAAAAGGAGTAATGAGTATACATAACTTTTTTGAAACCGATCCGACCCGATTCCATGCTGAGCTGTCAGGAGCGACTTCGCTATGAAGGCGGGTGCAGAGGACACAGCCGACAACGGAAGCCCCCTAGTAAGTCTATGGGTGACATCATTTCCTATTCATTTCACAGCCATTGTCAGCTGTGTCCTCTACAGAGTTTCTGCTGCTGGAAACCGGATCGGCTTCAAATAAGGTATGTATACCGATTTCTTCCTTAGTGCTAGATAGGTTAGTGTTAGATCGTGGATGTTGGTAGATGTAGCGATTTTAATGTTAGGGCGGACTTCTACTTTAAGCCTTGGCATGGGTATTCCTACAGACCAATGCAAAGTAACTGTGCTGCATAACATTATAGCCAACAGCCTCAGTGCGACTGACATCACTACTTTGCCATTAACCAAGGAGGAAAGTCAAACAACACTCTTGGTCTGGCTTTACTTGTTTTGGTGAGCCAAAAGCAACAAAATGTCTTTACTGCACTTTTTTTGGCAGCCACAGTCATATAAAAGTAGCATGTCAAGTTCAGAAACGTGCAGCGACCAGCCATCCTTCATTACTTTAACTGCTCTATGCTGATACAAGGTGAAAGGTTACTAGTTAGAAGAAAATGTACTTTGTACACCATGTAGCAAGCATGGTTTAAACAGGTAAGTTTAGAGGTTCTTGGCCAAAAATTAGCTAATATTTTGCACACAAGAGACCACATAAATCAATGGATCTCCGTAATATAATTGTGCCAAATACCTTGGTTATAGCGCCGGTCTGAGTGTCTGTGACCCGCCAAGGCTCTCTTCCCCGCAATTAGATTACAGAAACACACACATTTTACATTATATACTACAGTAAGAGTGGATTATAGGATTTTAAAAGCATTTTAAACTAGGGCTTATATTGCAGCCCTTCCAAAAAACAGCCATAGCTCCCAACTGTCCCGGATTTCGAAGGACTGTCTCTGATTTGGAACAAAGTCCCTCTGTCCCCCTTTCCTCCTTATTCACCCTTCATTTTTGTCTCATCTATATTAGTTGTATATAAAATGTTAAATATAAAAAAAAAATATAAAAAAATAAAGTGTTTCCCAGTGCTAAACCTTCATCCACTTTCTAAATTGCTGCATCTTTAAAAACGCCAAAAGCCAATATAAAGCAATAGTAGTGGTAAAAAAAATACTTGTGTGTTTAAATAATATAGTAATATTCTTTTTTTGTATACCTCTACTTTAAAGGGGGTGTGGCAGGGGCCGTATCCTATGCCTACATACTTTTTGGGAATGTTGGGAGGTATGAAACAGCCGTCATCCTATTCCTGCAATTATCATAAAACTGAATACCTGTGTGACCGTAGAGGACACCGTAGGACTGGGAAATTGTCTAATGTACAATATATAATTAGTCCCCAGTTAATAACCACACAGCAGTGCTAAACAGGATGGAGATTGCGAGTCAGATAATGGCAGACTCCATCAGAAAGGTATTTAGTGAGATGACAGATTCCGGTAACATGAATTAAGGTATATTTTGGTAAACCACACATTACTGCAACCCGATATTACAAACTGCATGGTCTTCCTGGGAGGATCCGGGGGGGGGTCTCAGGCCAATAGGCTGCATTTACCAGACTGATTAGCAAACTGCAATTTCCAGCTACAAGAATCTGTGGATTATAGAAGCTAAAACAGGTGTGTGTGTGTGTGAATAGCTGCAGCCTCACAGACCCTACACATCAATGATGGGCTGGTGGCAGCTATTCGTGGCTGTTCCTACAGCCAGCAATTATCTGCAGGGATCATGGCTGGACACACTGGAGTGGGGAGGATTTGCTAAAACTGGTGCACACGGAATCTGGTGCAGCTATGCATAGTAACCAATCGGCTTCTAAGTTTTATTGTTAAAGCTTAAATTGAACAAGCTGAAGTTAGAAGCTGATTGTTTGCTATGCACAGCTGCACCAGATTCTGTTCCAGTTTTAGTAAATCACCCCCCACTTTATCACAATCAGTACAGGTAATCACTGGCTGTGTGAACAGTCAAAAATAGCTGCCACCACCAATCAGCCCCTCATCGCTTTGTAGGAGCTGAGCAACCACAGGTATTGGCACACACTAGATATGTTAATCGCCTGTGTGACCTACTCGGAAATGCCAATCAGATCAGTGGGACTGTATACATTGCAATAGGAATCTCCCGGAGGAACCTTCTAAGATGCTCAAACCACAACTGGTTTCAGTCAAAATCGTATGGAGCAAATCACTACTTAGACCCCTTGCAGCAGCTGCATGGCTGCGACACAGCAGTATCCATTGAGATTAATTAACGTAGATTAATGTAGCCCATCACATCTGCCCGGAATTTCCTTTCAGCTGTATCTTGAAATGTAAGCCAACGAACTGTGACTGACTTTTAAAAAGGACCTAGACTACACTGAGAAGCGAATGTCATTGTGTTTATTCTACCAGGCACTAGTAACTGCATGAAAAGTGCATCTTCAAAGGATCTGACATACAACAAAGCATACTCGAAATTTATGGGCTAGTCTGGGACAAAATCATTGACGTGGACTTTTGTTTTCAATGATGCAGAGAGATCAAACTACCCTGTTATTAGTGTGGATTATATTTATCATGACATTGTTCACGTGTTCATGAAACCTTATATCCATTTACCGCAGTTATGATCCCATAATTTTTAGCGATCACCTGTAGCTCATGGCCAGTGGGGGGGGGGGGTTGTAGAAGGAATGTTGGTGGGGGCACTCAGGTTGTGAGAGCGCATTGAGGTAGGTGTTAGTGTGGACAAATGTATTGTCAGGGTCTCCAGGCTCAAACCAAAGAGGTCCCTGCCCCCACCTATAACTGGCTTTCACAGCAACAAGCACATGGAAGGGCAGACACATGAAAAACAACGACAGGACATACCATAGCTCAACTTACCAACCAGTCTACTAACTGACCAAATTAACCTGTCCAACAGTCTGTGTTAAAAACGGGGGTTTAGTTAGCACACATTTGCAAATGCATGCGCAAGTCCACCTGTCCATCTATCCATTCATGCATGTGCTTCCATTGTGGAGACACTTCTAAACATAAATTCATTAGCGTTAGGACTGCAAGCATACACAGAGTGCCATGAAGAGGCCTTGCAGCTTATGCATGCGTTTGCAAATGTGTGCCAACTAAACCCCTGTTTTTAATGCAGACTGTTGGACAGGTTAATTTGGTCAGTTAGCAGACTGGTTGGAGAGTTGAGCTATGGTATGTCCTGTCTTTGTTTTTCAAGGGTCTCCAGGCTGACTAGAAAGTCTCTTCTGTGCTGCACAAGGTAGCTGTAAGGTCCTCCATGTCCCCAATTTAATTCCCCTTGGTGAACCAGAGCGACTTTGTTGACGGACACATTTCCTTCCACCGCAGCGGGATACATGGTCATGATGGACTTATATTTTTTGGTGTGTCTCTTCGACAAATGCAACAGGCATGCTCTGCTGGATTGTCATGTAAATCTATAGATGTGAGCTGTTTAATTATGCTTGTCACATTCTGCCAAAGGGGTTTAATGATTTTAAACATTGCCAGAATATATAGAACATTGTGCCCCGCTCCTCACCACATCACCAACGAGCACTTGGGGTTTGGCAAAAGGCTTGGTGGAGAGCGCTAGGGACCCTGTACCACCTTGTGATAATTTTGTAGCTCGTCTGCTGCACCCTGCTAGCAATAGAGGACTTTTAGGGCAAAGTGGAGGATCTTCTTTTGCAGGACTGGAAGTTGGGTACCAGGTCCAACACCCATATCAGCAGGAAAGATGGAGGTATAGTCAATTTTTTGCCAGACTAGAAAGGCATTAATGATGATGAAGAGACAGTGGCGGATCGGCTATCCCTTGTGGAATATTTTCCCAAGCTCTGTGAGAGGGCTTGTAATGCCCTTCTGCTTAGAAAGTGTGTGAAGTTGCAAAGCTAGAAGCTACTCCAGAAGTCCAAGGGGGGTTCCACTTATTGGGTTATGTCGTTTGAGACAAGGCAGCCATCTCAAGTCAGGAAATCCATCAGGTGGGAATACCCACAAGACCGGTGGTCTCCAAACTGCAGCCAAAGGGATGAATATGGCACTTATTGGGCTTTTGGGGCACTATTCCTTTCACTGACACCAATGATGGGGAACTATTCATCTCCTTGACATCAGTGATGGGGCACAATTCCTCCTATTGACATCAAAGATGGAACACTATTTCTCGCACGGATGCCAGGGCATTATCTAAACCCACTAGCCACAGTCTTGCCCTGCTAAAGTATAAAAAGGGCAGGAAACTTGTTTAGAAAGCCTGAAGACCGCTGCACTAGACAGAAGGCGTTGAAAAGGTTTATTATGTAGACCGAGGGGGGAACTCTGGGTTTCTGAGAATGGCCACAAAGGGCAATGGGAGGGGGTGAAACAGGTGCAGCGGAAAATTTCTCTGGAAATTGGGAAGGGGGAAAGTTAAATTTTTTTTTACTAAAGTCAACTTTTTACTTTTAATTAAAAACAAACATGTAATACTCACCTGCTCTGTGCAGTGGTATTGTACAGAACAGCCCTGATACTCCTCTTCTCAGGCCTCCTGGCGGTAATCCTGGCTCCTACTCTTCTTAGTGTGTCCCCATAGCAAGCTGTTTGCTATGGGGGCATACGGTGTTCCCTCTCTCCCAAGGTGTGTGTGACCATGCTCCATAGACACAACTTAACCCCCCCCCCCCCACTTCCTCCTCATTTCATTTGATTGACAGTGGCAGCTCCTGCTTCTGCGGGAGTCCTGTGTGAAGAGAAATAAAGGGGAGAAAAGATGCAGCCGTGCCCAGAACTGGACCTATTCTCCCCTCTCTTCCCCTTCACGCAGGGGAGGAGGAGGACAGCGGAATAAAAAACACGTTTAATCTTAATGCAAGGAATGCATTAAAGTAAAAAACATTTTTTAGCTTTAGCATCACTTTAACCACTTCCCGCCCAAACGGCGTCATACGACATCGTTGACCAAGTGGTAATATCTGAACAATGCCTGCAGCTATAGGCATCATTCAGATATCTTCTTTTAGTGCTGGCGATTCCCTGCACCACAAGAACAATCATAGTGGCTGTTCAGCTGCTTGATCATTCTTACAGGCAGCAGGAAGGGACGTCCGCCGCCACCCTCTGGTGCATCTTCCGGCTCGCCTGTATGATCGGCAAGAGGGAGAAGGAATCGGTCCCTGTCAGAAGTTTACCATAGAGAGTCCAGCGGGTCCCCGGGCATCTCTATGATCTTTCTGAGGCTGGCACGATGTTATAACGTTTGAAAAATTACTGCGCAAATACCGTGAAAGAGGAAAAGTTGCAACAACCACCATTTTATTCCCTATGGTCTGTGCTAAAAAAAAAACATACAAATGTTATGGGGTGGACCATACCTCGACTTGCAGACTCCCCCCTTGTCTCCAACGTGGCGACTTAATCCCTTTTGGTTTTCTGTCCTGACATAGAAACAATACAGGATAAACTGACCTTCTTTTTTTATGCCAATAGAGAATCGGCCCCTTGCGGAACGATATGGGAGTCCTTTAAACTGCATGTCAAGATGCTGCTATCGATTCGTATCTCCAGATACAAGTCGTCCTTTAAAACAGCCCTACGACAAGTCGAAGCCCACTTAGAATCACTAGAACAGGCATTCCAGTTAAAGAGGGATTCCACCAAAAAAAATATATTAAAAGCCAGCAGCTATAAATACTACAGCTGCTGACTTTTAATAAATGGACACTCACCTGTCCCGGGTTCCAGCGATGCCGGCAGCTGAGGCCGATCGATCGCTCGGCTCTCGGCTGCTGTCGCCACCATTCTAGGTGAGGGAATCAGGAAGTGAAGCGAATCGGCTTCACTTCCCGGTTCCCTACTGCGCATGCGCGAGCCGCGCCGCGCAATAGGAAATCTCCGCGCTGTCACTGGGACCCGTGTGTGTGTCCCAGCAGACAGCGCGGCAGGGCAGGAAATGGCGTAGACTCCCACGAGAGTCTATGCCCGGAAGTGGGTGAAAATACCTGTCTTTGACAGGTATCTCCACCCCCCCTCCCCCCTGAAAGGTGTCAATTGTGACACCGGAGGGAGGGATCCGATCAGCGGAGGTTCCACTTTAGGGTGGAATCCCGCTTTAAACCCTTCCTTGGACGCTGCCTTGTCTGAAGGTACAATCTCGCCTAGTCAGTACCCTGCACTTTGAGAGAGCCAAACAAAAAATCTTCTGCAAACAAAGGATTTTCGAACATGGAGAACGGGCAGGCAGGTTTCTAGCCTATCTCACGCACTTAGACCATAGGCCTTTCCTTCATTGTCCCATATTCAAGTTGCCCAGCTGGAAGCCCTTATCACTACTGAAGATATTGGTGAGGCCATCTCGTACTTGGCCATGGTTAAGGCCCCTGGTACAGATGGCCTCCCCACTAGAATTCTATTCCCGGTTTAGAGCGGTCTTGGCGCACAAACTTCAGGAGCTATTCCAACACATTTTTGATTCCTCCACCCTCCCACAATCAACCTGATTAAAATAAATAAAATAAATAAAATAAACCTGAAAAGGACCCCTCCCTCCCAGAATCCTATCGTCCCATCTCATTGCTCCAACTTGATATCAAAATCCTGGCTAAAATCCCTTTGCTTTGTTTAAACAAGGTTATCCTCAACTTATTACATTCTGATCAAATAGGCTTCATGCCCAACAAAGACATGGCTTTCAACTTAAGACGCACGTTTTTGAATCTACAGTCCACCCATGACTTGGTAAGCTCCCACGTGATTGTCAGTCTTGACGCCGCAAAGGCGTTTGATTCAGCTGAATGGGACTACCTATGGGAGTGCCTCAGCAGATATGGATTTGGCTTCAATTTCATCACATGGATCACACACACTTCCCTCTAGTATATGTCTACGCTTGCTGGTGACTGCCATACGCCTGACTTAGCCATAGCATAATGCCCTACGCACTCACTTGTGAACCACTGAGGTACGAGGTAATGTATACAACATGAGCGTTTATTTTCTCTGAACTCTGCTCTGCTCTATAAAACTTATGTTGTACTCCAAAATTATATGTACACATTGTGCTACTTCGGTTATCCTTGTTTACCAGAAATAAATGTATGTTGGATTATGGGGTTCTGAGTAATTTCTAAAAAAAAAAAAAATAATAATGATTTTTACATGTAGGAGTGACGTGTGAGAATTGGCCTGGGTAGCAAGTGGTTAAGGCTAGTTAGGTGTAAGCTAAAATTACACTTTAAGCAAGTGCCAAAACCTTGCCTCTCAGAACTGCCAAGATTTGGTCTTGGAAAAAATAAAAAGCTGCTTCAGATAAACCTCATGGTGCCTACACTTCATACCCACAGCAGGTCTTCTGCAACCGCTCCCCCCACACGCACATACTTCATCCCAGTGAGTCTCCTATCCGAAAACTGCACTAACTTCCCCGTGAACGTTACAGGAATATACATAGTCCATTTCACATGCCTCTTACAAAAACCAAGCTCCTAGTTCCTCTCCAGAGACCGGCACAAAGCCCAGGAAGACTACTCTTGTATGAGTGACTGTTACATACCATGATGTAGTCAGCCCACATTTCTCGCGCCGAGTTTAGAGCCGCCTGGCGAAGTTTCATGACATATTCATAGCGAGAGTGAGACCAGTGCTTGGGACCTTCCTCGTCCTGAAACCACCTGAGGAGACAAAACGATTGGTGGAAATGTCAGATCCATCACGGGAGATGCACTATGACCTATATGGAAGGGAAGCATAGCAGAGCAAGGGTTAATATTTAAGAAAATGCTGAACAAAAGACATTTCCTAAGACAATAGGATGTGTGTTGTGTCACACTGAATACATGCTGTGTGTGCATGGCAAAAGAGGAACAAAACTCAAGGGATTATATATAACTCGATGCTCCTTCGTACTTGGAGGGGATTTCTCACGAACAGCTGAATCCTGTGTTTGCTCAGGAGAGAGTTTGGCCAGGACAGCTGCATGGGGATTATCTGCATAACTTTGATGGAGAGACAAAAGAAAGACATCGCATTACTGTAATAGGCTGGAAAATTGCATGCACATACCATACAGGGTTAAAAAAAAAAAACCCACTCCCCTGGCTGTCTATAGCATCAATTTCGGACCAAGCACAAGGATGGAGAGCATAAATGCAGAAATAAAGCCGATCACCAGGAACAAAAACGTTATCTCAAAGAGCCAAAGCATTCAAATCCACTTTGTGTGCACCACGTGCCTTTGCACACCCAGATATTACCTTGTAAATGTAACAGTGACATCATCATTGTGCTTGTACATAGCCTAGCAAGCTTGGAAACTAGACCATGATGTGTCTGGAAATGGTTTCATACTTTGGTAAGTATAGCTTCAGATCAGAGGAAGAAGGAGTCCACCTAAAGCTTAGAAGCCCTTTCATGGTTTTATTTTTGCATTTCATTGCCGTTTGACTATTCTCACTAGGACTGAAAGTGAGGGAAAAATCTAAGATTTAAAATGGACACCAGAAGGGGGAACCGTCCAATGAGGACACACATTCTGGTTCCAACCCTCTTAAAGAGATTTCTCTCACTTTGGCCAGGGAATGGACAGCTCACTGCCACTAGAAAGCTATAATCTGCAGCCCAAAGCCATAGGACAGGGATAGGCAATTAGCGGACCTCCAGCTGTTGCAAAACTACAAGTCCCATCATGCCTCTGGGCGTCATGCTTGTGGCTGTCAGAGTCTTGCAATGCCTCATGGGACTTGTAGTTCTACAACAGCTAGAGGTCCGCTAATTGCATATCCCTGGCGTAGGAGGATATGGGCTGCAGATTATATTTCCAGGGTTGGAGGTGCGTATTAGGGACCGTGCCCCACTGCCCAGCTGGCGGGGGTCCCATGTCAGGACATGGGTTGTGTCCATGCTTGGGACATCCCTGCCCATTGGAGCCTGTCTCCATGACAGGTTCCTCCTTGCTTGCGCTTCATTGTGAGGCACAGAACGCAGGGTTACGGTGCGCGTCGGTGGTGTGATGCCACAGGAACGTGACCCCATGGGGCAGGCTTGCGCCATGTGTCATCGCACCAAGGGACTTTGTGATGAATCGAGGCTGCTTTTGGTTGGGAGCTTCGATCTGTCCACTGACCACCAGCTGATCTCGCTTGCACGAAGTGCAATTGATTAGCCCCACCAGGGGTATATTAACAAACACCCCAGACATCTATAGTGATGCTGTAGAGGTGATAGGATGACACATTGTATGGGATACAAGGCAGAGGTATATGAACAGCACAAAAGGTTTTCTATTGTTCAAACAAACATACTTCCTTACTACTCAACTGCTTCATTCGACTCTGCATATCTATGCTTAGGGCGAAGGTCCCACAACAATCATGTCTATGGCGTTCACATCCCTATCAACTTATATTTTATAAGTACCTTTTCTTCTTATTTTTAGTCTCTCTTTTATACATATACAGAGAACCATATACAGTAATTTCCTGCCGCACATATGGAGACTCCATCTGTTTTTGTTCAGGATCTTGGCAGGAGTTTTTTTTACTCCACACGCCTGAAGTCCTTGCAGTTTGGGACGGTTGCCACCTCTCTCGCCCTCCTGTGCATGCCCATCTCTTTCCATCCGGTATATACCTGAGGCCTTGGTTTTGCGTTCTCCCTGTGGGAATGTAGTCTTGGGCCACTGGTTGCTTTTATCAGCGATTTGTTCATCTTTGTAAATATAGTCTCTCTGGCTATATTGATATCAAATGAGATTGGAGGTGCATGTCTGTTTTGACTAAAAAGCACTCTTTTCTTGTACAATCATTATAGATAGAACTGTTACACCAACTTATCCTACCAATGCATTATATCTATATTCTAGAATACTCATGATTTTCTATATAAAAATGACATAAGCCTTCAAAGGACTACAAGGTCAGAAACATGTTATGCGTCATTTGCAGTATGTGCTCTCGCTAGCCTATTTGGATCTACAGGACAGCTGAGTTCCACACCAATGTTTATCTGAATAGATTTGTTGCATGCATTTTTTTATGCAACTGTATTTTTCTTGCTATTTGCAATTTTATTGTAGGTTTATAATAAAATACCCTTTTTACTACATTATTTGTATTATTATACAGGATTTATATAGCGCCAACAGTTTACGCATTACCTGGTTTGTCTATAAAATCCAGAGGGGCATTACTGTGCTGTTCAGCACTAGGTCTTCCTTTTTTTTTGTCCCCTGTAGAAGGTACACCGAGCTGCGCATGTACAGCTCAGTTTACATTCTGGCACACTGCCTGTGTGGCAGGATGGTTGCACTCCTGTGCAACAGTGACATGACCCCGATCTGGCCAATCAATATAGCTAAAGACTGGAACCAGCTGGGGAGAAGGTGCCTGCGTGGGCCAGGGACCTTGCGGGTGTCAGACCATTGGACTTAAAAGTCTTGGCTTTGGCTCAGCTTTATAAATTTGTATATACACATACAGCTCTTTGAAAAAGTATTCATACGCCTTGAAATTTTCCACATTTTGTCATGTTACAACCAAAAAAGTAAATGTATATTATTGGGATTTTATGTGATAGACCAACACAAAGTGGCACATAATTGTGAAGTGGAAGGAAAAATTATTTTAAATTTGTTTTACAAATAAATATCTGAAAAGTGTGGCGTACATTTGTATTCAGCCCCCTAACTAAAATCTAGTGTAATCAATTGCCTTCAGGAGTCACCCAATTAGTAGAGTCCACTAGTATGTAATTAAATCTCAGTATAAAGACAGCTGTTCTGTGAAGCCCTCAGGAGGTTTGTTAGAGAACCTTCCTGAACAAACAGCACCATGAAGGCCAAGGAACGCACTAGACAGGTCCGAAATAAAGTTGTGGAGAAGTTTAAAGCAGTTATGGAATAAAGAAAAAATACCCAAGCTTTGAACATCTCAAGGAGCACTGTTCTTTCCATTTTCAGATGATGGATTGAACATAGCACAATTGCAAACGTACCAAGACATGGTCGTCCACCTAAACTGACAGGCCGGGCAAGGAGAGTATTCATCAGAGGAGCTGCCAAGACGCCCATGGTAACTCTGGAGGAGCTGCAGAGATCCACAGCTTAGTTGGGAGAATCTGTCCACAAGACAACTATTAGTCGTGCGCTCCATAAATCTGCCCTTTATGGAAAAGTGACAAGAAGAAAGCCATTGTTGAAAGAAAGCCATAGGAAGTCCTGTTTGCAGTTTGTGAGAAGTCATGTGGGGGACACAGCAAACATGTGGAAGAAGGTGCTCTGGTCAGATGAGACCAAAATTGAACTTTTGGCCTAAAAGCAAAAGGCTATGTGTTGGGGAAAAATAACACTGCACATCACCCTGAACACACCAACTTTTTTTTCAGCAGGGACAGGGAAGCTGGTCAGAGTTAATGGGAAGATAGATGGAGCCAAATACAGGACAATCTTAGAAGAAAATCTGTTAAGCCCCATACACACCATCAGACTTTCTGTTGATTTTTTTCCTTCAGATTTAACAAAACCATATAATATGAGGTCAAAACTTGCACTACATGGTTTTGGTAAATCTGAAGACAAAATTCAGCAGAAAATCTCATAGTGTGTATGGGGCTTTAGACTGCAAAAGACTTGAGACTGGGACGGAGGTTCACCTTCCAGCAGGACAATGACCCTAAACATACAGCCAGAGCTACAATGGAATGGTTTAGATCAAAGCATATTAGAATGGCCCCGTCAAAGTCCAGACCTAAATCCAATTGAGAATCTGAGGCAAGACTTAAAAAAATGCTGTTCACAGATGTTCTCCATCCAATCTGTCAGAGCTTGAGCTATTTTGCAAATAAGAATGGGCAAAAATGTCACTCTCTAGATGTGCAAAGCTGGTAGAGACACCCCCAAAGAGACTTGCAGCAAAAAGTGGTTCTACAAAGTATTGACTCAGGGGGGCAGAATACAAATGCACGCCACACTTTTCAGATTTTTATTTGTAAAAAAATCTGGGAAACCATTTATCAGTTTCCTTCCACTTCACAATTATGTTCCACTTTGTGTTGGTCTATTACATAAAATCCCAATAAAATATATATACATTTTTGGTTGTAACATGACAAAATGTGGAAAATTTCAAGGGGTATGAACGCTTTTTCAAGGCACTGTATTAGGTAGGTGACATGCCATGTTAGTTCCAGGCCATGTGACTATGACATCAGCAAAGTCTGCAGACAATGTGAATGCTGATGTCCAAGATACCATCTTTCTGCAAGTCTCCATCATATGAACTGCAGTACTGTGGGACCACTGACAGGTAAGTCTGTCTCTGTAGGTGGACCTAAACTCAGAGTTAGAGCAAACTTCAAACAAAATTGATCCGCAGCCTATTGGGAAATTCCCTTCCATTCCTGTTAACAGGAAGTGATGGAAAATCCCACCAGTCTGCAACAACACACTTTTTGTTAACAAAAAGGGGAAAGGATTAGGATGTCTGTCATGCAGTTATTAGAAAGTGGCAAGTATTCCCCTGAATTCTTTTACTGGATTTAAGGTCAGAGGTAAAAAAAAAAAAAAAGAAAAAAAACTTTCCTAAAAAACAACCGTGCAAAGAGCATGGTAGAATGTGTAGCAACCCAATACAGTCCAAATTCTTATGGATAATGGCTGTACTGCCTCAATAGTTGAAGATATTGACTAGGAAATCATGGAATCTTCTCGGATTTGCATGACGGAGTCAGATAAGCAGTCTTTGCAAAAGCAGATGCAAAATGATCTACTGCGATAATAAAGGGGATAACTAGAGAAGTTTCTATTTATTTTTACTGCAATAGCATTATATAACTAAATAAGTTAGCAGGCCATAGTATTTTTCTTTGTATTAAAATAACTTGTCATTTAATAAAAAGTTTTTAATGACAAAACTACTCGCCCAACGTGGGGCTCGAACCCACGACCCTGAGATTAAGAGTCTCATGCTCTACCGACTGAGCTAGCCGGGCTGTTAGACCACCTGCATGTCTAAAAATGGAAGGTTCCTTCAGAGTGCATAGACCAGGTCTTCTTACATAAGTGGCTGTTGTGGTCTCCTGGGGTGTTCTTGAGGCGTCCCTTTTGAATTGAAATGGATTTCACAGCAGGATAGTGGAGCAGTCTTTGAACCGCACACAATACTAACGGTGTAAGTCCCAATATACACGGAACATATAGCACTCCTATTTAAATTTTTGTCAATTAACTATGGTATTTTCTTCTGTATACTTTGTAACAAGCAATCTTTAGACGCTTAAGTTCTACTCCCTATTTTTGATTATTTGTCGCAGCGTCAATTTTCTTTTCAATAAGGTGAGTTTTGGGGAGAGGACTGTTGAAGTCCTTTAGGGGTATTTAAAATTAAAAGTTATACAATATACCATTGAGTGCGGACCCATGTAGGAGTTGGGAGGCCCTGATTTTTTTTTTTCTCTTCTTTGATTAACTTTTCTTTTAATAACATGTTTTAAATGATAAATATAAATATTAAAAAATAAATAAAAATAAAAAACACACGCCCAACGTGGGGCTCGAACCCACGACCCTGAGATTAAGAGTCTCATGCTCTACCGACTGAGCTAGCCGGGCAGTTGTAGATGAGTAATGGTTTATTTTTGGTGTTGCTAAACTGGGTCTTCAGAAATATAAAAGACCATTACAGTACCTGGGGTGCTCCTGGGGCCTCCACTCCACGTGATGGTACTGGCTCTGGACATTGATGAGCCATTCTCGTAGTATGCTGCTTGTATTGTCCAAATTGTGATCTGTGGCCACCCTGCGGAAGAGCAAACAAATAGAAAAACAGACCCAATCAGATATTCTGGTATAATATAACAAAAAGGTATCCATCTGAAACAACTTTCAGAAAAAAAAAAAAAAAAAAAATATCTATCCAGCTCAACAGCATACGGTGAGAGGACCTCGGAACCATCTAGGTCAATAGTCTCCAAACTGTGGCCCTTTGCTTGCCTTTATCTGGCCCTCGGGACACTTTTCCTGCCACTGAATCAATATAAAAATTCCTACCACTGACACCAACAAAGGGGGCATAGTTCCTGTTACCAACAATAACGGGTCACTATTTCTCCCATTGACACCAATGATGAGCCACTACTCTTACCACTGACAATGGGGTACTATTCCTCCCCATAAATACCAAAGATGCATTGTTTACTCCCACTGATGCTAGTACAATTTCCACTCCCGATGTCCACAGTCTGGCCCTCCTAAAGAACGGTAAACTGGCCCTTTTCTTAGAAAGTTTGGAGACCACGGATCTAGGTCAACAAGTTTGGCTATGCCTTCAAATGCATCTGTAATTGTGTAAAACAAAAAGGAAAACCATGGGAATGTTGGCTCTAACTCGCCCCCCCCCCCCCCCCCCCCCCCCGAAACCAAGATTAAAAGATACCTTTAAAAAACAAACAAAACTGAATGAACTACCAGAGCCCTCAATAGCGCCATGGTAGTTCATTGAGAACTACAAGCCGACATCCGCAAAGGATGTCGATAAGTCTAGTTGACCGATTCACAGAACTCCGATTGAATCATGAGGCAGTGTGAGTGGTTGTGCATGGACACACTCTTTATAAAAGGGTCAGTTGGCATGGACAATAAGGTGAGTACATGGTTTGAAAACTGGCTACAAGGGAGAGTTCAGAGGGTGGTGATCAATGGGGAATACTCAGAGGTGGGAAGTGGGGTCCCCCAGGGTTCTGTGCTGAGACCAATCCGGTGTATTTTGTTCAAAAACAACCTGGAAGATGGGATAAACAGCTCAATCTCTGTATTTGCGGATGATACTAAGCCAAGCAGGGCAATAACTCAAGAAGATCTGAACAAATTAAAATGAGGTTTAATGTGGAAAAATGTAAAATAATGCATTTGTGTGGCAAAAATATGAATGCAATCTATACACTGGGGGAAGAGAACCACTGGGGGAATCTATGTAGGGATGGGCCGAACACTCCCCCGGTTCGGTTCGCACCAAAACATACCAGACAGACAAAAAAATTGGCAGAACACACCAACATGAATAATCAGAAGTACTAATTTTAATGGATTATATGAAAGTTATTGCCATAAAGAGTGTTTGGGGATCCGGGCCCTGCCCCAGGGGACTTGTATCAATGCATAAAAAAGTTTTTAAAAAACTGCAATTTTTTTTGGGAGCAGTGATTTTAATAATGCTTAAAGTGAAACAATAAAAAAAAAAAGTGTAATATTCCTTTAAATTTCGTACCTGGGGGGGGGTGTCTATATTATGCCTGTAAAGGGGCGCATGTTTCCTGTGTTTAGAACAGTCCCTGCACAAAATGACATTTCTAAAAAGGAAAAAAAGTCATTTAAAATTACTCGTGGCTATAATGAGTTGTTGGTCCTGGCAATACAGATAAAAGTCATTGAAAAAAAAAAATGACATGGGATCCCGCCAGTCCATTACCAGGCCCTGCGGGTCTGGTATGAATATTAAGGGGAATCCCGAACCAAAAAAAATAAATAAAAAAAAATTGCGTGATGCCCCCCAACCCCCCCCCCATACCAGGCCCTTCCGATCTGTCGGCAGAGCGAGAGAAGATGAATGGACTTCGTGGGACATTTTTACATTTTTATTTTTTAATAAAGGACTTTTCCCAAGCTGTGTCTTGTCTTTTGTACCATTTTGGCACTTATTTTTGTGAAATGATAGGGGTACATTTGTACCCAGTTACCATTTCACACGGGGGGGGGCAGGATCTGGGGGTCCTCTTGTTAAAGGGAGCTTCCAGATTCCGATAAGTCCCCTACCCGCAGACCCCCACAACCACCGGGCAAGGGTTGTGGGGATGAGGCCCTTGTCCCCATCAACATGGGGACAAGGTACTTTGGGGGGCTATCCAAAAGCACCCTGCCCATGTTGAGAGCATGTGGCCTGGTATTGTTAGGGGGGGCGCTCTCTCACAGCCCCCCCCTCTTTTCCTGCGGTCTGCCAGGTTGCGTACTCAGATAAGGATCGGTTATGGATTTTTTTTAAATTTGGTGCGGGGTTCCCCTTAAAATCCATATCAGACCTGAAGGGCCTGGTATGGAATCTGGGAGAACCCCCATGCAATTTTTTTTTTTTTTTCCAATTTTGGTTTTGGGGTTCTCCTTTTTTTTTCCCCTTTAGAAATGTCATTTTGTGCAGGGACTGGTCTAAACACAGGAAAAATGTGCCACTTTACAGGCATACTATAGACACCCCCAGGTACAAAATTTAAAGGAATATTTCACTTTTATTATTCAGCATTATTAAAATCACTGCTCCTGAAAAAAAAAAAAAAACAGACAGACGGACATTTAAAACTTTTTTTTGCATTGATACATGTCCCCTGGGGCAGGACCCGGTCCCCAAACACTCTTTGACAATAACTTGCATATAAGTCTTTAAAAATTAACACTTAATTTTTCATGTTAATGTCACATAGACTTTAATGGTGTTCTGGTGGCTTTCAAATTTGCCCCAAACACCACATATTGTTTGGTGTTCTGTAAAACACCCGAACAACCATAGTTTGGCCGAACCTATGCTTGGGCCGAACCGTTCACCCATCCCTTAATCTAGGATGGAAAAGGACCTGGGGGTCCTAGTAGATGATAGGCTCAGTAATGGCATGTACTGCCAAGCTGCTGTTAACAAAGCAAACAGAATATTGGCATGTATTAAAAAGGGGATTAACTCCAGAGATAAAACGATAATTCTCCCGCTCTACAAGACTCTGGTCCGGCTGTCCAGTTCTGGGCACCAGTCCTCAGGAAGGATGTAGTGGAAATGGAGCGAGTACAAAGAAGGGCAACAAAGCTAATAAAGGGTCTGGAGGATATTAGTTATGAAGAAAGGTTACGAGCACTGAACTTATTCTCTCTGGAGAAGAGACGCTCAAGAGGGGATATGATTTCAAAATTTACAAATACCATACTGGTGACCCCACAATAGAGATAAAACTTTTTGCGGAAGGGAGTTTAATAAGACATGTGGTCACTCATTAACACTAGTAGAAAAGAGGTTTAACCTTAAACATTGTCGAGAGTTCTTTACTGTAAGAGCGGCGAGGATGTGGTATTCCCTTTTACATGTGGTGGTTTCAGTGGGGAGCATCGTAATTTCAAGAAACTATTAGATAATCACCTTAACGACCACAACATACAGGGATATACAATGTATTACTGACAGAAATTCAAACACATGGGTTGGACTGGTCTTTTTTCAACCTCACCTACTATGTATGGGGAACATCCCCCCGTACTTCTGTCACAAAGAGGGAATATGTTATATGTTTCACCCTAAAAACAGGTGGAACATGTAACAAGTTCTAGAAGGTGAACTTGTCCTTTAAGTATAAAAAGATCTATTAAAGACATGCATTATCTCTACTCCGATAACATCGCAATCCTCTAATGAATGTACACTGATGCGGTTAGCACATCTCAGCGCAGTGTCTGTGTGCCAGGATGATTGACAAGCACCCGCAGAAGTCACATCATACCCACTGGCCAATCAAGACAACCAACGACCAGCGTCCAGAAGAATATGTAAATTTCTGGCGAGGGACCCAACAGTGGCATCACTAGAACTAGAACATCATAAGTGAGTATCCGCGGGCTTCAGTTCTGCTTTAGGTGGTACCATTAAAATTCCATCCCTTTGTATAAGATAGTTACATGAGAAGCTCTAGGAATGGAGAAGATAGATGTTGAATATGCAATGGCAGCCTCCATATTTCTCTCCTGACCGGTCTCTTCTGACATGAAACTACTATAAGAAAGGAATGAAAAAAGAATGGTGTCCTGGTGAGCAAAACATACAACCCTGCCTTACAGATTTGACAATTGTTCCACAAGTACAGATGTATTGTGTGTAACAGAATAACTGAGAAGGATCGCGTTTCCTTCAAATGACCACAAGAAAGCCGAACCTTTGGTTGAGATCATCAGAGACCAGTGAGGTCAGCCAAGGGTATGCCAACCTTTTGCTCTGCAGAACAAATCCTGAGAAGATGGAAAACAAAGAACTATAGAGTTCTGCTCTTCAGTTTCCAGATGTACATCTGCTGTGACCATTATGAGCGAGTGTCTTTCCTCTGATCCAATTTATCATTTCATTCACATTATGAGACAGTCTTCGCTTACATTGACATGGGCGTTTGTGTACGGATCGTTTGCTGTATTCAGAGGCATGCGTCATTTGAGGGGACGTTGGGTCATTGTCCTGGCATTTTTATACCATAGCAATGTATGGTATAATAAAAAAAAAAAAAAAAAAGAAAAAAAGTTTGGTCTTTTTTTTATTTATATAGTTAAAAACTCAATGGCTAGTATATACCACCAAATGTTCCACCAGCAAGTGCAAGTTTCCCTTAAGTGCCAAATATTCTCACCAAAACCGGCAGTCACATGATTTGCTGGGTGCAGAGTTTCTTCCTCGCTACACAGTGAGAGGGGCCATCAGGTGCCTACGTCACTGCCTGGTGACATGAATACCCCCTCATTGGCAGTCTATAAGTGGGGTCATCACTGTGTCTTGAAGACTCCAAACGGCAGTTTAATATCACGGCAAGGGGCAGCAACAGAACTGGTAAGCAGCAGATCCAGATTGGCATGTTGGATCATGTCTCTCAACAAGTGGAAGAGATGCAGAAGTGGGTCACATGGATCAGACAAGTTGAATATGGTTTAGGAGGGCTTTTTCCAAAATAAAAATAAAAGCCCGCCCCCCCCCCCCCCCCCCCCCCGAGATGCGCTTTAAGAGCAAACGTTCATAAAGTCTTGATAGCATATATAAACATAAAGCTGAACGGAGTTGTGTCCATTTTACACTATATTACACAGATCACACAAATCATTTGTCTACACTGTCTGATGTTCTGCAAATACTTTATTTGTGAAAATTTGTAGAGAAAAAAAAAAAGAAAAAGATATATATAAATGTAGCACAACCCTGTGTGGGACGAGGGGCCTCAGCAGGACGAGCCGTATATGGGAATAAACAATCCATCTCATAAAGTTGCAGAGGCACGTGCTACTTGCTCCATCCTACACACTGCCCTGATGATAAAACATTTACAATAATCAGAGTTTTGCTGTATTCTAACAGATTCTCTGGGGTCCCAACAAACCACAATTGTAAACTTGTGTGACCCAGTCAGACAGCTTCCTATTGGTTGATAGAAGACAGCTTTTTCTGCTAGCGTTAAAGCTTCTGCCTCACCCTAGCCAAAGATGTGTCCACACCAAACCACGAGCGAAGTTCTCATTGACATGGCACAGCTTTTTCCACTGGAGTGAAAATTCTTAATTTCACCGAAACAAAGGATGTGTCTACTCTCAACCATAAGTGACGTTCTGGATGATACAACACAGATTTCCCCAGTAGAGTGAAAGTTTCCACCTCATGTTAACCAAGAATACGTCCACATCCAACTATGACTGAAGTTATGGTTGATACACCTCGGCTTTCTCCAGTAGAGTGAAAGTTTCCACCTCCTGTTAACCAAGGATACGTCCACATCCAACTATGACTGAAGTTATGGTTGATACACCTCGGCTTTCTCCAGTAGAGTGAAAGTTTCCACCTCATGTTAACCAAGTATACGTCCACATCCAACTATGACTGAAGTTATGGTTGATACACCTCGGCTTTCTCCAGTAGAGTGAAAGTTTCCACCTCATGTTAACCAAGGATACGTCCACATCCAACTATGACTGAAGTTATGGTTGATACACCTCGGCTTTCTCCAGTAGAGTGAAAGTTTTCTTCTCACCTTAACCAAGGATACTCAAAAATGAAAGAAGCTCTGGTTGATACAGCACAGCTTTCTCGGGCAGAGTGAAAGTTTCCAGCTCACCTGAACCAAGGATGTGTCCACACCCAACCATGAGTGATGTTCTGGTTGATATAGCACAGCTTTCTCCACTAGAGTGAAAGGTTCCACCTCACTTTAACCAAGTATACGACCACAGCAAACGACAGAAGTTCTGGTGGATATAGCACAGCTTTCTCCAGTATAGTGAAAGTTTCCACCTCACCTCAACCAAAAATCTAACCATGAGAAGTCTCATTATTAAAGATGTGTGAAAAGATCTCATCAACCAGAATGATTTCTAAATGAGTAGACTGGGGGCAAAAAGAAAACATTTCTTCATCACTTCTATTCACAGAAGTATCCCTAGCCCACACACAAGCCTGGGTGGGAGTAAAGTCTAAGTTCACTTTTTCCAGGAAATAGCCTATGCAGTGAAGGGGCCCCAGTAGATATTAAACTGTGTAGTTTGTAAATCTTTTATTACATTTTATCGTCATGCCTGTAAGCCATTTGGGTCCACTTGGAAGCCTGGCTGAAAAAAAATAAAAAACCCCTTTTAGCAATGCCTTGGGGCTACAATGCGAAAATTGTTGGGTTTCACTCCAGTAATGCTGGACGAGACTGTCCAACGGTTTTGACATCCTAGCAACAAGGCAGGACATGGGGATTGCCCACTGGAAGGTAGTCTTCTAGAGGGGGTCAAAATGGGATATTGAATATTTTACAAAGCTGATCAGTTTTTAATATTTACTGAGGCCCCTTGACTACATAGGCTATTTTCTGCATTTTTTATGTGTTGATCCCAGAGTACTGTTCCTGCTGGTTCTCTCACCAAGCTCATTTTTCTATTCAAATTTCCCTGACCACATTCTTACTATGGCATCCCACACAGCCACCTTTGTAGCACTACTGTTGAAACTTACCAGCCCATCCCAAAGAACCATCCCGGGCTGACCTCTTTTCCAACCATGATTTGCAACTATAACTTTATTCCCTATATATTTGACAGCAGATTTCATCTATACAATCCCATTACCCGTCGCATCACAAAATGTGATGCCCTTTACCCCAATGATGCAACACCTATGATCCCAATCCGTACCTGACCACAGATGCAACACCTATGACCATGTTGGAGCAGCAATGCAAAAAGACATGACCCTAATCACTATCTGACCAGCCATGTGACACCTATGACCTTAACCCCTATTTGACCACTGGACCACAGATGCAACACCTATGCCCTAAGCTTCTTCCAGACCAAAAGAAGACACCTATGACCCTCACCCCTATCTGACCACAGTTGTGACACCTATGACCCCAACCAATATCTGGCCCCAGATGCAACATCTGTGATCCTCACTCCTATCTGACCACAGATTTGACACTTTTGAACCTTTCCCTCTGCCAGATCACAGAGGACACCCATGACCTCATCCCTTGTCAGACTACCAACAACACCTATGCCCCAATCCCCCACCAAAACACAAAGATCCCTATGCCCCCATCCTCTACTAGACGAAAGAGGACAATGATGACTCCATCCCCTGCCTGACCACAGATGACTCCTAAGACACGGTCTTCTGCCAGACCACACCTAGGAGCTTGCCTCCTGCAAACCACCAATGATCTATGGCCCCATTCCCTGCCAAACCACCGATGTCACCTATGCCCTCATGCCCTGCCAGAAAATAGAAGACTACTATGCCCCCAAATGCCACCTATGCCCCCACTTCATATCTGACTGCAGAGGACATCTCTGTCCCCATTCCCTTATGGGCCACAGAAGACATTTGACCCCCCCCCCCCCCAACACCTACTGGACCGCAAAGAACACATATGACCTCGCCCCTAACAAACCACCAATTAACCCTATGGCTCCATTCCCTACCAAACCACAAATGACCCTATGCCCCCATCCCATATCTGACTACAGATGTTCCCTATGCCCTCATTCTCTGATGGATCATGAATCTACCCTATGCACCCATTTCATATATGAACACAGATGTCCCCTATGCCCCCTGCCCATATATTATAGCAGATGTCCACATCCCATATGTGACCACAGATGCCTGCTATGCCACCATCTTTTGCTGGACCACAGATGCTCCCTATGTCACCACCTCATATCCACAGATATCCCCATTCCATATCTGACCATGGATGTCCCCCTTGCCCCATCTCATATATGACTACTGATGTCCCCTACTCATATATGATCATAAATGTGCCCATCCCATATCTGACCACAGATGTCTGCTATGCCTGTATCCTGTGCTGGACAACAGAGGTCCACAGCGCCACCAGCTCATACCTCACCACAGATGTCCTCATCCCCTGCTGTACGCCAGATGTCCCCATCTCATATATAGACACGGGTGTCCCCTATGTCCTCATACCATATTTGACTCCAGATGTCCCCTATGTCCCCATCTCCATTCTGGACCACAGATGTCCCCTATGCCCCTATCCCACACCTGACCACAAATATCTTCTATGCCCCCATCTTCCGCTGGATTACAGATGTTACCAGCTCATATTTGACCCCAGATATCAAACTATGCCGCCATCCTGGACCATAGATGTCCCCATCTCATATCAGATCACTGGTGTGCCGTATGTCCCCAACTAATATCTGACCACAGACGTCGGCTATACACCCATCATCTACTGGTCCACAGATGTCCGCAATACCACCAGCTCATATCTGACCACAGATGTCCTCATCCCCTGCTGGACCCTAGATGTCCCCATCACCATTTTGGACTAGAGGTCGACCGATATGGGTTTTTCTCTGGCCGATGCCGATATTAAGAAATCGCCACGGCCGATATATGATGCCGATTTTTTTGGGCCGATATGTTAGGCCGATTATTTTTTCCCCTTCATCTCATAAAATCTAAAAGACACCTTTCCCACTGGGGCGTTTTTCAGGCGCTTTAAAATAGCGCCTGTAGAGTGCCTGCAAAACGGCTCCCCTGCAGTCTGTGTCGAAGCCCCAAGTGCTTTCACACTGAGGAGATGCGCTGGCAGGACGTTAAAAAAAAAGTCCTGCAAGCAGCATCTTTCGAGTGGTGTATACCGCTCCTCCACCACTCCTGCCCATTGAAATGAATGGGCACTGCTGCCGAAGCACCTGCAATGCGATTTGGCAGCGGCGCTTCACGGGCACATTTAACCCCTTCCTGGGCTGCTAGCTGATTATAATTGCCCCGCTAAAATGACGGCAAAGCGCCGCTAAAACTGGCAGCGTTTTACCGTCAACGCCTGCCCGCTCCAGTGTGCAAGCAGTCTTAAGTGATACAGAAAATTTCTTACATTTATTAAACAAAACAAACATCCAAACAGTTCACTTGTATGTATAATTTAGAATTAAAATTTATATATATATATAATTTTTTTTTATATATTACACAAAAACAGGTAATCAAAACTTTTGGATGAAAAAGAATGGGCTAACTTTACTGTTTTTTTTTTTGTTTTTGTTTTTTAAATCTGTGTATTTTTTCCAAAAAAAATTTAGTTTAAAAGACCGCTGCGCAAATACCGTGTGACATAAAATATTGCAACAACCGCTATTTTATTCCCTAGGATCTCTGCTAAACAAATATATATATAAGTTTTGGGGGTTCCAAGTGAATTTCTAGCAGAAAATACAGGATTTTTATTTGTAAGCATCAAGTGTCAAAAAAGATTTAGTCTTTAAATGGTTAAACTGAGAACTCTACACACTGAGATGAGTTCATTCATTCAAGTGTAAACATTGTATCTTTTTGATCTTTTCTTGGCAGACTGCCCAGAGAGGAGACAAGTCCCTTCACTCAAGTCTTCAGGCAACTTACACTGACTTCTATTACTGAAGTTATTTGCAAGTCTCGCTGAATATATCATCGGCCTTTTTTAACAGCCGATGCCGATTAATTAAAAAACACCAAATATCGGCCGACCTCTATTTTGGACCCCAGATGTAACTAGCTCCATTCTGGACCCACAAAGTCCCCAACCCATTTCTGATCCCAGATGCCTTCAATACCCAAAACAATTTCTAAGCCCAGATGTCACCCATGTCCCTAGCCCATGCCTGACCACAAATGTGTGCCCCTCGCTGGACCCCAGATGTTCCAGGCTCATATTTGACACTCATATGTCCCTATGCCCTCATCCCCATCTCTTACCATGGAAGTCTCCTATGCTCCCATCCAATATCTGACCACAGGGGTCCCCTATGTCCCCATCCCATATCAGACCACAGGTGTCCCCTATGTCCCCATCCAATGTGTCAGACGTCTGCTCGTCCACAGATTTCCGCAGTGCCACCAGCTTATATCTGACCACAGATGTCCTCACCCCCTGTTGGACCCCAGATGTCCACCATCTCCATTCTGGACCTTAAAGAGGAACTGCAGGCTACTCACATGATTTGTAATAAAAACCATCTTTGCCATTCTGAAGCTTTCCTCGAACCACAATGCATATATATATATATATATATATATATATATATATATATATATATATATATATATATATATATATATATATATATATATATATATATATATATATATATATATATATATATATATACATACATACATACTGCGATTCTGTACTTGCCAAATATGCTGCAGAAATCTCCCTCCACTGTGTCTGGCTGCAACCATTTTAACTGTGGGCATACCTCCACTCTGCAGCTCTCATTGGCCCTCTTGTGACTCATCTCAACCTCCCTTCCTGGAAAACTCTCAGGAGAGTGAGAAACAGAGCTGTGCATAATGTCATAAGCCTAGGCTTTTTTCCAGACAGGAAGAAACAGGAAGTGGGCTGCATAAGGTATTTACTGGCAGAAAAAAAAAAAGTTTTACTATCCAAAGTTAAAACAAGAGCAGAAGATTTAATAGATGGAAAGATGAAAATGACTTAAGTTCTGCTTTAAGATGTCCATATCTCCATTTTGGACCCCAGATGTCCCTATCTTATTTCGAACCCCAGATGCCACTTATGTGCCTATTCCATGCCTGATCACAAATATCTACTATGCCCCCTCCCCTGCTGGACCCCAGATGTTCCCAGCGGATATTTGACCCCAGAGGTCCCCTATCTCCTCATCCCCATCCTGGACCCCAGATATTTTCTATGCCCCCATCTCCCGCTGGACCCCAGATGTTCCCAGCGGATATTTGACCCCAGATGTCCCCTATGTCCTCATCCCCATCCTGGACCCCAGATATTTTCTATGTCCCCATCTCCCGCTGGACCACAGATGTTCCCAGCTCATATTTGACCCCACATATCCGATATGCTCCCAACCTGGACCATAGATGTCCCCTATGCCCCACATGTCCCCACCTCCATTCTGGGACCCAGATGTCCCAGCCTCCATTCTGGGCCCCAGATGTCCCCTCCTCCCTATATCCCCAAACAATTGACCTATGTCCTTATCCCATGCCTGACCACAAATGTCTGCCATGCACCCCCCCCCCCCCCTCCATTCTGCACCACAGATATTTTCTATGCCCCCATCTCCCGCTAGACAACAGATGTTCCCTGCTCATATTTGACCCCAAATATCCAAGATGTCCCCATCATGGACCATAGAAGTCCTCTATGCCCCCATCCAATATCTGACCACAGGGGTCCCCTATGTGCCCATCCCATATAACCCCACAGGTGTCCCCTTTGACCCCATCCAATATCTGACCACAGATATCTACTACACCCCCATCCTGTGCTGGTCCACAGATGTCTGCAATGCCACCAGTTTATATCTGACCACAGACGTCTCCATCTCCATTCTGAGCCGCAGTTGTCCCTTCCTCCATTCTGGGCCCCAGATGGAGGAGGGGACAGGACCCTGATGTGCCCATCTCCATATCTGACCCCAGATGCCACTATACCTCCAAACAATATTTGGCCACAGATGTCCCCTATGTCCTCATCCTGGACCCCAGATGTCCCCTATGTCCTCATCCTGGACCCCAGATGTCCCCTATGTCCTCATCCTGGACCCCAGATGTCCACTATGTCCTCTTCCTGGACCCCAGATGTCCACTATGTCCTCTTCCTGGACCCCAGATGTCCACTATGTCCTCTTCCTGGACCCCAGATGTCCACTATGTCCTCTTCCTGGACCCCAGATGTCCACTATGTCCTCTTCCTGGACCCCAGATGTCCACTATGTCCTCATCCCCATCCTGGACCCCAGATGCCCCCACTCTGGATTGGTCCCCACATGGCCCCTATGTACACAGGGGTCCCCAGCCAGCTGCCAGGACCCCAGCCTGTCCTCACCATAGTGAGATCCGGTCCTTGGGGTAGCGGAGCCGGTCCAGCGCCCCCAGCACCTCCGGCAGGGACCCCTCGGCGTTCCTGGCCAGCAGGGAGAGGAGGACGGTGGGCGGCCGTAGCGGGGACTCCGGGTTGTAGCGTTCCTCCGGGAAGTAGGCGGCACTGAGTCCGGACAGTACGGCGGAGAGCAGCCACAGCCGCCGTACACACTCCCAGCACCTCCGGTACATCGCTGCCGGTCCGGTCACTTTCTGTCCTCCGACTACAAATGCCTGGCCGGAGAGAAGGCTTAAAGGAGAGGCGGTGTCAGCGGCGCCGGAGAGCTGCGATTGGCGGCCACAGAGGCGCTCCCTTTAAGCCGACCAATATTTCTCCGCCGACTCCCAGGTTTAAAGGGGAGGTGTGCTGTCATTTGGGAGAACTCTTAAAGGGGTGGGCTCACTGCCAACTCAAAGCCGTAATACACGTTGTAGCAGCGAATCATCCAGCGTGTGGGAGGAGGAGGAGGGGGGCTTGAAAGACCCCATTCACTAATCACACACTGACACCCCTCTGACAACTTCCCATTGGTCAGGATGTGACACGTGGCTAAAACTGCCCATACACTATACAATCTGATTGTACAATTTCCTTTGGGGTAGCTTGTGATGTGTCTAAATCTCCCAGTCCTCTGAAGAACGATCTGCACTTGGATCACTTATCAAAGGTTCAGATCCCACTTTTGGTGACCCTGTTTGACCAAATGGTTTTCCTGTCCACTGATATTTACATGTCAGGCAGAAAGAGATAAAGCAAAAAAATCCCTGCAAGTCTGCTTGGGGGGGAGAGATGTTGTTAAAGCAGAATCACTTCCTTTTGGGAGTTTAGCTCTGATTTATATACCACCCTTTAGAAATGGCAGAGCGAGCGCTTGACCAAATCATTATATAATGAACAGAAGATATATATCTATAATTTTATATATATATATATATATATATATATATATATATATATATATATATATATAAAATCACTAATCCAAAGAAAAAACATCTAATTAACAATATCTATATTTAATTTTTTTCATTTATTTTTTATTGAGTTTTAAGATTTAGCAATTTAGCAACAAAAATAAATAAATATATATATATATTTTTGATATATCTTAAAACTCAATAAAAAAATAATTGAAAAAAAATTAATTAGATATTCAATTTTTAAAATGTTTCAATTATTTTTTATTGAGTTTTAAGATACAACAAAAATAAATAAATATATATTTCTTTTTTTTTTGTTGCTATATCTTAAAAAACTCAATAAAAAATAAATGATATAGATATTTCAATACACCCCCCCCCCCCCCCCCCCCCTTAAAAATGGCAGAGGGCTTGTACCAGATCAACATATAATGAACTACAGCATAATCATTTCTTGGGTCTAAAGCTGGTCATACACTAAACAATCTGTACAATCTGCTTTAGATCCACCATCAACTCTAGTGCAAGGGAATGCCTTGTTGGATACAAATGCAATGCTTTGATTCGTTCTTGTCTGTGGGTTACATAGTTTTGGTAATACTTAAGAAGACTGTATGGAAATAGTTCATTCTGATTGTATAGTGTATGAACAATTTTGGTAATAAAAAGTAAAGGAGACGAGCCCGGCTGCCAGCTTCCTAGCAACCAGTGTTGTTGGTTGCTATGATGCTGGTGGCTGGGCAACATCATCATTTGTAGAGTGGATGTCCTACAAACAAAAACAATTAAAAGCTGGTATTCGATCCCCAGAGGGGTCCCTGTTACCATAGCCACCCACAATCCAGCAAACAAGAGTCAGAAACAATACTTCTGGATAGACTTGCGAGACATCTGGCAGCTCCCATCAACGTGGGGACAAGGTGCTATTGGGTGAGGGGGTCAGAGCCCCCCCTGCCATAAAGCACCCCCCCATGTTGAGGGCATGTGGTGTGGTATGGTTGGGGGGGGGGCACGCTTGTTCCTTCCTCCTTTTCTGGCCTGCCAGGCTGCATGCTAGGATAAGGGTCTGGTATGGATTCTGGAGGGACCCCACGTTGGTTCCTTTTTTTTTTGGCATGGGGTTCCCCTAAAATCCACACCGGACCCAAAGGGCCCGGTATGGATTGGAAGAGGACCCCCACGCCGTTTTTTTTTCTCAAATTTTTCTATTGCTGGAAATGTTTTATTTCTATTCAGCGGTCAGTGGGGAAGCCCGCTGACAGCTGATGACTCATCCGTCATTAGGAACGCGGCGGCTGGCTTCCCAGACCACTACTTAACAATCAGCAGCAATTCACTGTGTGCTTGGCAGGCGAACACCCCAACGGACGCTGTTTGGGGCCGAACAGTTCGCCGACCTCTAGCGGCTAGTATAGCTGGACTGGCCTACCAGGATACCGGGAGATTTCCCGGTAGGCCGTCTGCCCTTGGGCCGCTTTTAGTTGTGGATGCATTGCTCTGCTCTCTCCTGCGGATCACGGAGCTGGCTGGCTCTGTGTTCGGCGGCCGCTCTGGAACACAGTCCCGCCCCCCCAGACCTACTCGTGTGATAGTAGATAGAATCAACATTCCCCCTATCACACAAGCCAGACTAGGGGGGCAGGACTGTGTTACAGCGCGGCCGCCGAACACAGAGATAGCCAGCTCTGTGATCCATAGGAGGAGATGCCCGTCCGTACAGCCCGCCCTGTGTGCCACAGTGCCTGGATAGGAGGATCGACAGGGGGGTTACATATAGAGAAAATGAGCTTTCTCTATTCCTCCATACAGCCGCTGAATGCTTGCAGTAGTGAGAGGAAGAGAATCAAGCATTCAGCGGCTGCATGGAGGAATATAGAAGGCTAATTTCCTCTATATGCAGCCCCCCTGCTGGTTCTCCTATCCTATAACTTATTTTACTGCCCCACCCAGTTCACCTTGTGCTCCCTGCCCCCCCCCCGGGCTCTCCTCCCCCACCACACTCTCCTGCCCCCCCCCCACAGTTCTCTCCACCCCTGTTCTTTTTGCCCCCCCTGCTCTTCAGCTCTCCCCATCCTTCTCTAGCCACCATCCCAGTGCTCCCCCCGTGCTCTCCACTCCCCCCATTGCTCTCCCCCCGCCCCCCCCCCAGTGCTTTCACCCCCAGTGCTCTCCACTCCCCCGTTCTCCCCCCCAGTACTCTCCACTCCCCCCCAGTGCTCTCCACCCTGTCCCCCCCCCCCAGTGCTCTCCACTTCCCCCAGTGCTCTCCCCCCTAGTGCTCTCCACTCCCCCCTGTTCTCCCCCCCCCAGTGCTCTCCACTCCCCCCTGTTCTCCCCCCCCCCAGTACTCTCCACTGTCCCCAGTGCTCTCCCCCCCCAGTGCTCTCCACTCTCCCCAGTGCTCTCCCCCATCCCCCCCAGTGCTCTCCACTCTCCCCAGTGCTCTCCCCCATCCCCCCCAGTGCTCTCCACTCCCTCCAGTGCTCTCCCCCTGTTCTCTCACCCCCAGTGGTCTCCAGCTCTCCCCATCACTCTCCAGCCCCCACCCCAGTGCTCTCCAGCCGCTCATTCTCCCCAGCCCTGTTCTTTCTGGCCCCCTGGTGCTCTCAAGCTCCACCCATCACTATCCAGCCCCCCCCCGTGCTCTCCAGTCCTCTTATTTTTGGCACCCCCCCCCGAGCACTCTCCACCCCTGTACACTCCACTCCCTCTTGCATTTTGTCCCCACCCATGTGCTCTCCACCCCCCATAGTGCTCTCCAGTCCCCCGTGCATTCCACCCCTGTTCTTTCTGGCCACCACTGGTGCTCTCAAGCTCCTCCCCCATTGCTCTCGACTCCCCCCTGCTCTTTGTACCCCCCAATACTCTCCAGCGCCTGTGCTCTCCACCCCTGTTTTTCTGCCCCCCACTGTGCTCTTCGCCACCCACACTCTTAGTCCCTCCCCCCGTGCTCTCAGCCTGCCGTGCTCTCCACCCCTGTTCTTTTTGGCCCCCCCAGTGCTCTGAAGTTCCCCCCTTCCAGTGGTCTCCGCTCCCCACCCCTGTGATCTCCACTCCCCCCTGCTCTTTGTGAGGCTGCATTGATGATCACAGTGAGGCTGCAATGGTGGGCACAGTGAGGCTGCATTTGTGGGCACAATGAGACCGCATTCATAGGCAGAGTAAAGCTGCATTTGGTGGGTACAGTGAGGCTGCATTGGTGGGCACAGTGAGGCTGCATTGGTGGGCACAGTGAGGCTGCATTTGATGGGCACAGTGAGGCTGCATTGGTGGGCACAGTGAGGCTGCATTGGTGGGCACAGTGAGGCTGCATTTGATGGGCACTGGTGAGGCTGCTTTGAGCTCTTGCATCAAGTCTGCAGTCTCTGACCATCTCCTGTATCATTTCTGCAGTCTCTGAGGGAGTCTGGAGAGGAGTCAAGAGTGGGCGTGCCGCCGGGATGGGGGTCATGGGAGAAGTCAGACTTACCACTTTTAACTGGAATTTTTATTTATATATATATATATATATATATAGCCTTATGTGATTTCATATCTATATATAATACACTCTTCATCAAATGTGCTTTAAAATGTATGGTTTTCCCTTTCATGAACAAGAAAATAATGACGTTATGCTATTGGGCTGGTATAATAATGCTGTGGGGCTGGTATGACATTTTTTCCAGGGCTGGTTTTTATTCCCAGTCTGGCCCTGATAGCTGGTAGCAATAATCTGTGTCTTTGTGGGTTCGGCAGGAGGGGTTCCCTTGTCAACACTCTCTGTGGTTGCAGGAAATAAATTTATTCCGTACATGGGCTGCTGGCCATACATGGGTCAGTTGATAGAAAAAAACTGAACAGATTCCTCCATCCACACAATCAAGGTGGATAGAATAATGCTTCCCTTGCAACACTGTATTCTGACAGAGGGAACTCCTCCACTGTCAGAATACATGGATCAGCACTTCAGCACCGATCGCACAAACATTTTCCAACAAGCCTGCTTGTGAGAAGTGGAGTATGAACTCGAATGGCTATAGATGGATTAAAATTCATCCAGTCCCTGCTAAACCGTCTGGATTCATCTAGTGCCAGCTTTAGTAAAGCAGCCGCACTGACTGCAGATGTCATGGTAACCTTAGTAGTAATGGATAGGTCCTCTATCAGGAGCAGTGACCTCCACTAAATGGATTTTGTAGTTACTGATTGAACAGGCACATTTAGGAGGAATTTTATGGCGAAACTTATCAAATAGTTTCAGTTCATTGATATTTTCATTGGATTTCTGGCATGAACTGTTTTCTATAGGACATGCCACATCATTTCGGTTAGCTTGAGGTCAGGACCCATCCTACAGTACAGATTGTCTTTGCCTTAATGTGAACCTGTGTGAAATTCGCTTGATCGTTCATATGGTATTTCAGAAAAATCGTTCAGCAGAGCGTTTTGGTGATATCATTATGAGCTTGACAAATTTTATATGAAAACCCTGAAAACATTTGTTTGATTGCCATGCTGACATTTTTAATGCTATGCATTGTTTTGGGATGCACATGCACAGTACAATACAGGGAGTCCCCGAGTTACGAACCTCCGACTTACGAATAACTCCTACTTATGAACAGAAGGTGGCGCCGGTTGGCACATCAGAAAACAGCGGAAAACTACGGTGGAAAACATCAGAAACCGCCGTTCTGCACGTCCAAATTACGAACAAATCCAACTTAAGAACAAACAGGCAGTCCCTAACCTGTTCGTAACTCGGGGACTGCCTGTAAGTACAATTTTTCCCCCCAAAAAACCCCATCCTTAGTTTTCCATCCTACTATGATTTTCTACATCAGCTAAGGTTGAAAATGATTGTCAATTTGATCCCATTAAATCGGAATTCCAGGAATTCATCCACTTTATAAAACGTGAAGGCACATTATGAGTTAAGTCCAAGGAGCTGCATGACATCTACTGGGCTTATCTCTATTTTTTATATCTGATAGGTTTCTTGCTCTGCCCGAAATACACTGGAGACATTTGAGGCTGTGAAAGAGGAGATGGGCACACAAAGCATTTATGCCCACCCTTCCCCAGGGGCATAAATGCTTTCCACAGAAGCCTTTGCATTTTGTGAATGCACACAAAATCCACAGAAGCCTTTGTATTATCCACAGAAGCCTTTGTATTTTGTGAATGTGTTCACATACTACAAAGGCTTTTGTGAATGGGCAGGAGGAGGGGGGGGGGACTGGTAGGTATAGCAGCTGTCAGACTCTCCTGTTTAGAATTCATAGCTCACTGGGATCAGCATTAGGCTCCTCTGTCTACAGTGATAGCTATCTTCCAGGAGTACTATAAAGCTGTCAGATAGATATTAGCGCTAAACCCAGGAGGTGTCATGCACCTCCCTGGACTTTACTCATAATGTGCCTTCATTTTTTTTTATTAAAATTTTTTACAAAACAGCTGAATTCCTGGAATTCAGCTTTAAATATCAAACATATGTTCAGAAAACAAACATTCCCTTGTAACCATGCTGTCCTATGAAATTAGTCACTGGACAGTTTCTTACTGAATGGAGCAGAGAAGTGAAGGAAAGGTCCTGCATAGGCAAAGCATTGATTTGCATTAAGCCAATTTGTTGTTATTTTATTAATGTGTTTCAGGGTATCGTTTTGTTGCATCATCCGGCTATACTAAGCTGCAGGCAATGATCCACTACTAGCGTGGATTAGATTTTATGATAGGCCTTATTCCCAGCTCTTCTAAACGGCCTTCTCTTGGCAGGAGAAAAGCAGTGTCAAAAATGTACACAAAGCTGCGGTTTTTCACACAAGTAGGAAATTATATTTTTGGGGGGCATTCTTTATACCATCTGTGTACAGAACACCTCCATTTTGCTATATTGCATTGAATTTTACATAAACTTATAGAGCTGCAGATTGAAAAGGAAAAGTAATATTTATTAACATTCAGGTAAAATATGACTTGTGTCGCAATTGTATATGCCATATATACAATACAATATTTGTTTTTGCTATTTTTTCTCCCCACAAAAGTGGAGTGATCCTTTAACCACTTCAGCACCGGCAGGATTTACCCACTTCTTGACCATGCCATTTTTTGCGATGCGGCACTGCGCCGCTTTAACTGACAATTGCGTGGTCGTGCGACGCTGTACCTAAAATAAAAATATATATTTCCTTTTTTTCCCACAAATAGAGCTTTCTTTTGGCAGTATTTGATCACCTCTGTGTTTTTAATTTTTTGCGCTATAAACAAAAAAATGTGCGACAATTTTGAAAAAATAAAAATAAATAATTTTAAATTTCTATATCACTTTAGGCCAATATGTATTCTGCTACATAATTTTGGTAAATAAAATAAAATAAATCAGAATAAGCGTATAGTGATTGGTTTGCGTAAAAGTTTTCGTGTCTACAAAATGGGGATAGATTTATAGTATTTTTTTTTTTTTTTTTTTACTAGTGATGGCAGCAATCAGTGATTTTTATAGGGACTGCAACATTACGGCGGACAAATCGAACACAAAACTGACATTTTTGGGAACCAGTGACATTATTACAACGATCAGTGCTAAAAATATGCACTGTTATTGTACTGACACTGGCCGGGAAGGGGTTAACATCAGGGGTGATCAAAGGGTTAAATGTGTTCCCTCACTGTGTGTTCTAACTGTATGGGGACTGTGTGACGTTCTGCATGGCAGAAAGAAAGGATCTGTGGGAACTCTCCTGTCAGAACTGAGATTTTACTTGTTTACACAGGCAGATCCCCATTCTGCCACTGCTGGGAACGTCCAGTCCACCAGACCTGCTGATTGGTTCCCCCGCTGGCCAATGGGAGCATGTGCGCCCACAAAAGCAAGTTCCCGCCCCGACGTACAGCTATAGCGATTTGTGGGAATGAGCCACCTTGCCGCAGTATAATGGCAGCAGCTGGTCTTCAAGCGCTTGGGTGTTCATTTCAATGTCCAGAAAAAAATTGATATTCTGACCAATGAAATTAATGAATGATCTGGTCAGGGCTACTGATCAGGGGGTTGCACCTGTCCTCCTGCACAGGGCTCAGATTCCATACATTTAAGGGGGTTTCAGAGCAGCAGGAGTGGGCACAATTACTGGAACCAATCCCCCTGTGGCCCTCCCTATGTTTACAATGCTTTAGTTTGTGAATGAACAGGAAGCCTCTGTATAAAGCACTTCCTTTTCATTCACTCTGCAGCTACGGTTGCAGAGAAAGATTTGAAGAATCTGTGTCCTCAATATTTTTCTCTGTCTCAAAAGTGAGACGTTGTGTGTCTATTTGGACCCCCAATATTTCATCAACTCCCATGAGGCTGTTAAAAAAAAAGATTTGGAAAATTTTAAAAAATTATAAAAAAAAAAACACACACATAATCATGGGGTCATCCTCACAGGTATTCTGGTTTTCTATGTGGACACCCAGGTCAACATTGAGGGGCATTTATAGACAGAAAAATAAACTGTAAAATGTCCCTGAAGCAGCTTTTAAAATGCCTAACGTGCACAAGGCCTTCCTTCAGCAAAAGATCACTGCATTAGTTTTGCCTCCTTACTGCCTGTCAAGCATTTATTGCTTGAGTGTGAAAAACTCATACAAGGCTGTGCGTGTGATTCAGGGCACCTTTACGTTGCTGTATCACAGTAACATGCATTGGGGAGGATTTACTAAAACTGGAGCACAAAGAATCTGGTGCAGCTGTTGCATACTGCAGTAGCCAATCAGCTTCCAACTTCAGCTTGTTCAATTAAGCTTCGACAATAAATCCTAGAATCCAATTGGTTGATGTGACAGACCCAACCGGCACAGGGACTTTTGGAAGGGACTGCAGGGTAGCCCCTTGCCTACTGACTTTGGGCCCTGGCATTTGAGGGAGCTATGAGCATCCAGGAAGATGTCCTGTTTTATAATGCCCTTAGTGCTACTTCAACAATTTTACAAGTTAAAACTGGGCCTTACCACTGCTCTATATTATGCAAAAGCAGCAATGGAAACAATTACAGGGAATTTTTTTTTCTTCCAATTAAAGTCTATACAATAAAAAATATAGAAATGCAAATCTGCATCAATAAAAAATAAATCAAAAATGTTGTAATAGGCTAGAAAGGCAAACATCTATTTCACACTAAACACCCATGTCAAAACTAAAAAGCCATGTTAGAGGAAAAGGCTCAAGTCCTAATGCATTTAAAGCATAACTCCACTTTTGTTGAGGAAAAAAAAAAAATGGAGTTACTCTTACCGGTAACTTCCTTTTCCAGGACAGCTACCATAGAGAGACCTTGGCTCCTCCCATCTCAGGAAACACCACCTTATACTGCAAGATTTAAGCCTCACCGTCCTGCCGGACCCTCAGTTCTTGAAGAATACCTCCAGTCAGCTGGGGGAGACACAAGAATACGTCATACTAACCTTTATCTTACCTGACAATCTCATGGGATGAGCTCTCAGGGATAGCCAACAATTTGGGTGGGTAACGGTGTTGTCCTGAAAAAGGATGTTACCGGTAAGAGTAAAGCCGCGTACACACGATCGGATTTTCCTCTGGGAAATGTGTGATGACAGGCGCTTGGCGGAAATCCGACCGTTTTTACTCTCCAAAGGACAATTGTTGTCGGATTTTCCATGGACAAATGTTGGATGGCAGGCTTTAAAATTTTCCGCGGACAAATGTGTGTTGTTGGATTTTCCGAGCGTGTGTACACAAGTCTGTCAGACAAAAGTCCAAAGTACAAACACGCATTCTCGGAACGAAGTACAAGCCAGAAGCGGTAGGTCTTGTAAACCAGCGTTCGTAAATAGATTAACATTCGTGATGTGGCAAATTATGAAATCTAGAAATGCAGCACGCATTCTCTTCTTCTTTAATGGAATAATAATGAGGCTGCTTTGCTGGTGATACTGATGGAGTTATTGCAAACACATTTTCAAAGGCTTTTTTTTCTAGTGATATCAAGAATAATATTATCATGCTTTTTTCTTTTTTTTTTTTTTCTTTTTTTGGGCAAGTTACCACAATACCATTATCCCCTAGTTTTTAAGATCAAAGATACAAATTTGATGGTGTTCTTTGTCTATTTTAGATTATATTTTTTTAAACGTAACTGCCTACTCCCAAACTAGCCAAGTATTATTCTACACGGTTTTTTTTATTGTGCATTAAAAAAAAAGAAAACAAATAAAATTAGACATGCTATGTGCCAATACAAATTAACCAAAAAGTGCATTCTATGCATCCAAAATATAGAAAATATACCAAATCAAATCATTATTCAACCAAAAAATAAAATAAAAGCCTCATGCATGTGTCCTGCTTCTTAATATAGGGGGTCAACAATGCCAAGAGTTGGTGAACGCAGTGGTCGGGCGTTCCGGAGATAATTCCGAAAATCATCCGGATTATTCTCCTGGAGCTCCCGCAGCAAAGGCATATGACATACCGTATTTATCGGCGTATAACATGCACTTTTTTCCCCCTAAAATCAGGAGGAAATCGGGGGTGCTTGTTATACACCGATCCCCCTCTGTTAATAAGATTTTCTGCCGTTCTCATCGGCTTCCGGGTATTTTCGCCCGCACTCGGCCGTTCTCAGCAATCTTCAGCCATTCTCTGCTATTTTTGGCGTGTTTGGAGTGTGGCCGAAAATAGCCGAAAAATACCCAAAAGCCGCCGAGAACGGCTGAGAACTACCAAGCGCCGCCGAGATACACAAGACATCTGCTCTGTATCTAGGCGGCACCATTTTTAAATGGCAAACACACAGACAAGGCTGAAAATGACTGACAAGGCTAAATGGAAGGCTTCAAATTACACTGACAAGGCTGCATTGATGGGCATTTAAATGCAAGTTTTTTCCTTAAAGTTCCCTCCTAAAAGTTTTTTTCTTTTAAATTCCCTCCTAAACTTGGGGTGTGTGTCGTATGCCGGCGCGTGTTATATGCAGATAAATACGGTAATTGGTCATGATTAAAAAAGCAACCAGTTTTTGGTCCAAGAAATACTCCTTCTCTTGTTCCTGGGCTGGACTTGGATCAAAGCAATAACTCCAAGGCCAATAATAAATAACATGTTATCTCCTCCAATTCCACGAAGGTGGCAAAGCTGGACCACGTTGCAGCTCTACAGATCTGCTCTGGAGAAGCACCAGCTCACTCTGCTTGAGAAGTCGCCATTGCCCTGGTGGAATGTGCCTTAATACCCTCTGGGGGCTCCAACCCCCCTGACCACATAGGCCTGAATAGTGGCTAACCTCAACCATCTGGCTATTGTACGTCTAGAGGCTCTGGACCCTTTCCTTAGCCCTGAAAATAACACAAAAAAGAATCCGATTTCCTAAACTGTTTTGTACTAAGTACTGAAGGACATGGGAGTGTGGATGTTAGTAAGCCCAAAGCTGACATGGCTTGTCTTACTGAGACCTGACGGCTGCCCTGGAGAAACAACATTGCCCTGTCCACCTTCTGATTTGTTGAATCCAACACGTAGCCCAAGAAGGTGAACTTTTGGGATGGAACCAAGTTGGATTTCTCCAGGTTCAAGCTTTCTAGTATGCCTCTTGCCACCTGTAGATCCTGGGACAACTGCTACTGGGAAGAGGCAAACAGGAGTAGATTGTTAAAGTATGCAACTACAGAGATGCCTCTGAGCTGCAGAAAAGCCAGGACCTCTACCATGACATTGGTGAAGATGCGGGGCGAAGAGGATAGACCAAAGGGGAGGGCCCTAAACTGTAGATGGAACGTCCCTTCTCTGGTTTTTACCGCCAACCTGAGGAACTTCTGGTAGCCTTCTGCAACAGGGATTTCAAATCTATCGATCCCATGAAGCAGTTCGGGGAAAGAAGTGCTTTCACCAAGTAGACCAAGTCCATTCGGAACCTACTGTAGGTTTCTGAGACATTCAGAGGCTTCAGGTTCAGGATAAGCCTGAACTTTCCCAAAGGCTTGTGGACCACAAAGATGTGGGAATAGAAGCCTCTGCTGGTCTCTCTTGTTGGGACTCATACCACCACCTCCTGTTCCTCCAACTCCTGTAGGGAGGATAGAAGAGCTGAAGACTTTTCTGTGCACTTTGGCAGCTCAGTGACCAGAAGTCTGAGCGGGGGAGGTTTTGAAAATTACAGCCGGTATCCTCTTCTTATGATCCCTAACACAAACTGGTTGGAGGTAATCATCTCCCACTGTAGGAGGAAGGCCCCAATTCTTCCTCCCACCATGGTTAATCCATAATTGGGTCTTTTTGGGCTGATCAGGAGGGTGAAAAATCGCCCCCCTATGCCCTTTGCCCTTCTGCCCCCAAACCTTCTGTCGATCAGGTTTTGAGGATTCAAACTTCCTCTGAGGGCGATACTTTCTTTTAGTCTGCTCTCCATATTTCCTATTAATGGTCAAGGCCTCTTTCTCAAGGCCGTCTGATCCAAGACGACTTCCAAACCTAGCCCAAACAACAAATCCCCTGTGAGTGGAATCCCATAGAGCTTGACCTTGGAAGCGATATCTCCCTGCCACGTCTTAAGCCACAGGGCCCTCCTTGCTGAATTGGTCAGGGCTGTGAATCTTGTGGACATGTGCACCGATTCAGCCGCGGCATCTGCAATGTGTGTCACCCCTTTAAGAAGCATGGGGAAAGAGGTCAGGATCGTTTCTTTTGGAGTTCCTGCTTCAATGTGCACCCTAATCTGTGTCAACCAATATTCCATGTTATGGGCCACCACTGTGGCCGCCAATGCGGTGCTTGAGGTTTCCCACTGACGACTCCCAGGATTTCTTCTAGAGCGAGTCCATCCTCTTGTCCATGGGGTCTGAAAGCGCCCCCATGTTCTCAAAGGCCAGGTTAGTATGTCTGGAGGACTGTGAAAAGGCTGCGTCTAGTTTAGGAAATGTATTCCAGACTAGCGCCTCCTCTTATGCAAAGGGAAACCTGTGTTTCAGAGCCCTTGAAAAGAAAGGTTTCCTTTCAGGGTCTTGCCACTCTCTCTTGATGGCATTGACCAAAACGTTGTGGACTGGAAACACTCTCTTTTTGAGCTTCCCATGGCCCTTGTACATCTGGTCATGGAGTGACAGTTTCCTCTTTTCCTCCTGGATTCCTAAAGTGGTATGAATAGCTCCTAAGAGCTCCTCTGCTTCCTCTAGGGAAAGTTTGTAGTGAGAGGATCTTGTGGATTCCCCATCCACCCCCTCTCCCCCTGACTCCCCATGGGAGTCTGAAGAGTCGCTGTCTGGCTTTTCCTCAATTTCCTCTCTGGAGCCCCCTGGTCTCTCTCCGCTCACGACAGAAGCATCCGCTGAGCTTGGAGCTATGCTCTGTTGCGCTGGTGGAGGATTAACCTGGGGTTGTGGCATCTGGAAGCTAGAAAAGAGTGTCTTAAAAGACTGGAAGGTGCTAGAAAGCTCCTTGATGGACACTGCTAGGTCCGTACATTGTTCCGCTGACTGCTTCCTGACTAACCCCTCAACTTTTTTCAGAGTGCCTTGGTCCAAGATTCCCCCATTGTGGCTCTGCATGAAGGACATTTCTTCTTGGAGTTGTGGGAGCCTTGACTTTATCCGTGGCCTTGCTCTACTAAATACAGACCCAAAAGAGAGAGCAGCCATAAATGCCTGCACTGTCTGCCCACCAGTGCTTAACACAGAGGACCACCAGGGGTGCCTTCCCCAGGACCAACCACCACCAGGGTCCCAGATGCATGCCCCCATCCCCCCAATGACCACCAAGGGGGACAAACACCTGTGGAGCTTGCAGGACAGGGTAAGGGAACACCACCCCAGGGTTCCTCTTACCTTAGAGTGGCTGGTGCTGGAGTCTCCAGGAGCTGCTCATTAAGCCTCTGCTTCCGTCATTTCCCGCTGAGGATTGGTGGTCTCTCCTGCCTCTGGGCGCTGTCCCCGCAGCAAAAACAAGGCCGCACCAGCCGAGCCCGCTTTCAGATCCTGTGGCTGGAACCGGAAGCCATGAGTTCGGCAGAAGTGCCTGGCCCCGCCGGAACTCACGTCACCCGTCATCCGGCCCAACTCCTGGAGCGCCATCACTGGCTGCAAAGTGCAGGGTGGCCTCGGTGCACTTCCCGCTATGCCTCCACCTGGGCAGAAGTAAGCAAACCCCCCCCCAGACTTTCTGCTTCACTAAGTGAAGAGAGAGAGAGAGAAAGACCGACCCACTGTACCCAGATCATTTTATCATTTTTTTTCCCCACAAATAGAGCTTTCTTTTGGTAGTATTTAATTACTGCTGTATTTTTTTTTTTTGCTAAAGAAACAAAAAAAAAAAAAAAGACCGCAAATTTTGAATTTTTTTTTTAAAAACCGTTTCATAGTTTGTTATAAAATTTTGAAAACGAGTAATTTTTCTCCTTCATGGATATGCACTGATGAGGCGGCACTGACGGGCTCTGATAAGGTGGCACCAAGAGGTGGCGCTGTAGGCCATTGATTGGCAGCATTGATAGGTGGCAATGGTAGGTGGCACTGGTGGGCACTGCATAACAGCAGTGCCGCTCCACGTGAGAGACTGATGTCCCTCTGACAGAAGCCAGTGATCTGCTTTTTTTTCCCCTCACGCTGATCGTGAGGGGGGAAAAAAATAAATAAAATGATTGGCGATCTTCTGTTTGCAATGAGGGAAAAAAAGTATTAGATCCCCTGCTGATTTTGTACGTTTGCCCACTGATGAAATGATCAGTCTATAATTTTAATTGTAGGCTTATTTTATTGATTGCTGATTGATTGATTGCTTCTGTGGAAAGGTGTCTTTTATACAGTTAACAAGTTGAGATAAGGAGCAATCCCTTTAAAGAGGAAGTAAACCCTGATGAGTTTACTTCCTATTTCATTCCCTGCAAAGGTAAAGCATAATGGACTACTATGCATCGCATAGTAGTCCATTATGTGTCACTTACCTGACAGAGGAGCCAACGAAGTCACCGCTGTCCCCTGTAGTCTGCCGCATCCATCTTCTTGGTGGGTCTCGCTGCTCCAGTGCTGTCATTCCGCGAAGCCGCAATGATGTCACTCCCGCGCATGCGCACAGGAGCCACCACGCGCGGCATATCGCCGTTGACAGGTGCCACGCTCAATGCGCCTGCGCGCCGCTGTCTACGGTGCATGCGCCGTAGACAGCGATGCCTGTCTAGGCAAATATCTCCTAAACCGTGTAGGTTTAGGAGATATTTCTTGGACCTACAGGTAAGCCTTAATCTAGGCTTACCTGTAGGTCAAAGTGTGTTGAAAGGGTTTACAACCACTTTAAGCTCATTACCTGTATAGAAGACACCTGGGAGCCAGAAATCTTGCTGATTGATGGGGGATCAAATACTTTATTTCCCTCATTAAACTGTAAATCAAATTTATAACTTTTTTTTTAAATGCATTTTTCTAAAAAAAAAAATTGTTATTCTGTCTCTGTTAAAAAAAAAAAACGACCATTAAAATTATATACTGGTCATTTTTTTTGTCAGTGGACAAATGTACAAAATCAGCAGGGAATCAAATACTTTCTTCCCTCACTGTACATCACATGATCAGCTGTCATTGGCTGACAGCTGATCACGCTTTTAAGGGGTTGGGATCAGCCCCTTACTCCAATCTGTGATCAGCCGAGTCTCATAGACTCGGTTATCACAGAGCGCGCCTCGCACGCCCTGCAGGGGACACACTGAATGCGCATGCTCGAGAGGACATCTATGGACACCCTCCCAGCAATTAAGGCCCATGCTGTAGCCGTTTTTCAGCTATAACGTGGGTGGTAGGAGATTAAGAAACTTTTTCGCAGATTCCTACCTTTTGGTATTCTGAAGAAATAGCTGTCTGCGTCTAGGTAAATGTAAATGGGAGGGACTTTGATAGTTATCAATCAGCTTCTGCACCTGCAGGGCTCTAAGGAAACTGGTGGGGTCTGCATCCCTTTAGATGTGATATACCCTTTGAACTTTCTGTTGCGGGGATGCCAAAAATCTGACTTGTATCTTAGTGCAGACATGGGAAAATCAGGGTGCCAATCACACAATCAGAAAATAACATTTCTGGGGGGCGTTCTGTATACCACCCATGTAGAAAATGCCTTCAGGTAGCCATATTGCATAGAATTTTACAAAAATAATCAGTGCTGCAGAATTAAAATGAAAGGGATTTTTTAATAACAATCAATTACAATATTACTTGTATCGCAATTGTATATGCTCGATTTTTTGCTATCTTTTTTTTCCACAAAAGTGGAGTTATCCTTTAAGATGACACCTGTACTAAAATAAAGTCAACTGTACCCATCCATCCTTCAATACATATACCCCACTCTAGTCCATAGAGATCTTCCCCATTTCTGTTTAAAACTACGTTTCTTGACGGTCTATTCTAGAACAATATTGAAAATATTTACCTCATCAACTGGATTTCATTGAAGGTATTTAAACTCTTGGTGCTGGTTACGCGCATAAATGTGGCTGCTCGGAGGGTGAGCCTTAATGTCAAGCAGCCGCATAAATGCGGCCCTGTTAAAACAACTTACCACGCTGAGAGTGCACTCCCTGCACAGTAGCCAGTGGGGATCGGTAAGCTTCCGACGTATACTTGAGATTAGGAGCTTTCCGATCATGTGACAGCCAATCACAGTGGTCACATGACCTGAAATCCCACTTCTACCCACTTCTTTTAGAACTCCAAGCCCTTGTACACATGGTCGGACATTCCGACGGAAAATGTCAGATCGGACCGCGTTGTCGGATAATCCGACTGTGTGGGCTCCATCTGACTTTTTCCGTCGGAATGTCCGACCAACAAAGTTTGAGAGCTGGATAAAAATTCAATTAAATTAAATTTTCCGACAACATGATCCGATCAGACTTTGTCCGATTGTTTGTAAAGAATTCTGATCGGACAAAGGGCCACGCATGCTCAGATCAAAGTACGAGAGCAAAGCTACTGGCTACTAGGCTGAACGAACAAACGTCATCACATTCCGAACGATCGGATTTTCCGACAACTTTGTCCGATCATGTGTATGCAACACCAGTTTCGGACAAAATCCGTCAGAAAAAATCAGACGGATTTTGTGGTCAGAATTTCCGACCGTGTGTACAAGGGCTTAGGCCTCATTCAGACGAGGCGGATCCACTTGCACAGAGTCCGCCGGCTCACCAGATCTCTCCGTTGATCTCCGCTGAGCCGGCAGATGACAGGTCCCTCTCTGCTCACTGAGCGGGGAGGGGCTTGTCAAGTGCCGCTGGATTCTATGGAGAGATCGGATGAAACGGACAGCATGTCCGTTTTCATCAGATCTCACCCGATCCAATCTGCCAGCGACGGATCCGGACATAGGGCCATCCGTCTGATTCAGCGGATCGGATGTCAGCGGACATGTCACCGCTGACATCCGTCGCTCCATAGACCAGCATGGAGTGCCTGTTCAGGTCTGCCGTCAAAACCGGCAGGCGGACCTGAACGGTCTGACAGTGTGAAAGGGGCCTTAAAGGGTCAGGAGGTGGTCGGCTTGAAACGGTTAAAAAAAAAAAAAACTGAAATCAAGTTTTTGCCTGCTTAAATTAGGAACTTCACTTTGCTTAAGCCCCCCAAAAAATAAAAGGTTCCCAACACTCGCCCAAAAAAATACAAATACTTTCCCCTGGTCCCTCTTCTCCAGCGCTGCCATCTTTAACTGAGATCTGGCATGTGCACAGACATTCCATGAAGCTGTAACATCTATGGGACTTGGCAGAAATACCCACGGCGTGTGTACACATGCATCAGATCCCCTGCGTTTGCTCCATACACACAAAGACAACTAGAGACTCAGATGTTTATGCACATCTTCCAATTGGCTCCTGGGATGGCTATGTCGCACAGACCCAGGAAGCAGTTTGTGAGATGTTGCACGTGCGCACACGTCGGGGTCTCTTCCAGAGAACTGGCAAAGACTAACAGCATGTTTGCGGATGGTGGAGAAGCTGTGGTGATGTCATCCTGGTCTATTCCAGGATTTAGGAAGTGAAAATACAAAAAAAAGCCCATGTGAACCAGGCCAAAAGGTGAAATTGGATTGACTGCAATGGATCAACCCATCTCTACACCCACACGCTTTCTGTAGCTTATACAGTTGCAACAAGAAAACACACAATGTGAACCAATTGGCATTTTATTTTCTGTGTAGCCATGTGATCTTGTTTTGAATGTGCAAATCTTCTGGAAGTTGTGGCTCCTCGGGCAGTAAGGAGCAGATCCTAGCAGGAGGCAGATGTGAGAGGGGGACAGATCGTTAAGGGTACAGTGGGCAGAGTCAAGAATATGGATGGTGAGGATGCAGGGCAAATCTTCAAGCTACATGTTCTGCTCATGATGTGGTCTTCTGGTTGAGGAAAAGTCTGAGGTTCTGTTGATGGTCCTGTGGCGTCATTTCTGGCTACATATCTCTACTTCTGTGGTCCTCTTTTTTTGGTGCTCATCCCATCGTTATTTGTGGCTTTGGTGGTTGAGTCTATGCATCCGTGGCTTTAACTTTTTGGTCCAGGAAGTCACTGCACCCATGTCCATCAATATGCTGAGTACAGTCACTGCTTGTAGTTTTTGTATTGTGTGACACTGGCTGACCATTTGCTTGTCTTTGCTTGACTTTGACCTGTATCTCTGCTCTGTCCGGCTCTCTACTTCTGCCTGTGGCCCTGGCAGCACCAGGGATGACGTGTGGGGAGATCCGGACTGTGGTTCTGAACCCGCTCCGGATTATGGAGCTCTAAGTGCAGTGCTACAGGACAGAGTGCTTCTCCACGGGGCATGTTAGATCCCGGGCAGCAGGCTCATCAAGGAACCAAAGGAGCTTACCATTCACTGGGGAGACCCGTGCAGCCGGCAAAGGATCAGACTCTTCTTCCTGAAGGATACGCTAAGAGACACAAAAAAATGTCAATTGCAAAAGCTTTGGCTGGCAGCAAATAAAGTCAAATAGGGAACCAAAAATCCTATAAAGCATACACTAAAAGACAAAAATGCAGTTCATTTTCTTTCAATCTGATTTTTTATTTTTTCCAAATCCAACGCATTTAGATTTAACAGGCTTATTTCAGAACATTTGGGAAGAACTGAGAACTGTTAAGATACCTACCATTTATGCCCTAAGAGAGGAGCTAATCTATAAACTATGACCTAGCCTATTTCTCAGATTTCAGTGCCTTGCATTGGTTTAAAATAAATAAAAACATAAGAGTACCACTCTAAGGCTCCTTTCACATGGCATCTTCTGTTCCAATCAGCAGGGGATCTGTCCAGTGATTGGAGCAGTGTGGATGACAGGTCTGTGTCTGCTCAGTTTATGCAGAGCAGACATGGACAACACCTATTTTGTTCTACGGTGCGGCAGGTGTAAACAGACTTCACTGTTCGTTTACACCCAAGCTGCCTCTGATATACAAACAACTTACAGCAACCCCAACCTGGCCTTTGCAGCAAGGAGCACATGGAAGGGTGACACATTTAAGAAAAAAAATACCCAGCTTACCTACCAGCCAGCTTGCAATAAATCAAATACTCATGTCTAACACATTTGCAAATACACGTGTAAGCTTCAGAGGTCATGTCACGGCACCCCAATATACTGCAGTCCTAACTCTATAATTCTGAGAGTCTCCAAAGTTGGAGCACAATTATGAAAATGGATAGATTAAAGGCAGGTATGCCTGGAGGAAGCCCACCCACTCAAAGATTAAGTGACGCACTGGACACCCAGCAATAGGACAATGGCAGCAAAAGTATCCAGTGCATCCCCTCACCAAATAACCAACAGCACAAACAAATGGGAACCACTCCAACCTAAAACTGGCCTTTGCAGCAAGGAACACATGGAAGGGCAACTCATGTCAAAAAGCAACAAAGAAAAAATTCCCAGCTCACCTACCAGCCAGCCTGCAACAAACCAAATTACCGTGTCCAACAGTTCACGTTAAGACCAACGGGTTTAATTTGCACACAAAGGCCAGTTATAGGTTGGAGTAGTTGCCATTTGTTTGTACCATTGGTGAATTGGTGAGGGGATGCACTGGCTACCTTCGCTGTCATTGCGCTATCACTGGGTGTCCAGTGTCTTCCTATACCTTTAAGGGATGGGCTCCCTCTAGGAATACCTGCCCTTAATCTATCCATTATTATATAAGTGCTCCAACTCCAGAAACTCTCAAACTGAGAGTTAGAACTGTAGTACACTGGGGTGTCGTGATGTGGCCTCTGCAACTTACACGTGTATTTGCAACTGTGTGCAAGCTAAACTCCTTGGTCCCAGCATGAACTGTTAGACAAGACAATTTGGTTGGTTGGTTGGCTGGTAAGTGAGCTGTGATTTGTTTGTTTCCTCAAATATAGTCTGCCCAAAACGGAAGAGGACACCGTTTTTTCTTTAAGCAGGCCTGATCGGACCTCGAGGTAGGCGGGTGTAAACGGATACAAATTTGTTAACACCCGTTAATCCATGGGAAAGCATGGACCATCTGATCAAATCCACCTGAAAAACTGACAGGCAGACCTGATCAGATCGCCAGTGTGAAAGGATCCTGTTGTAAGGCTGAGTACATACTGTACGAATTTCGGCTGGTTCCTGAGCACTGGCTGAACCTCGCTATGTGGGTGGCCCTATCAGCCACCTCCCTCCCAACATCCTTTGATTGAAAAATCAAAAAAAGAGTGAGGCTGAAAATGGTCAGCCAAACAGCAGCTGCATCAAATTAAATGCAGCCACTGTTCCAACCAGTGTCACCTGTGGTTGAATACAACTGCCGCAGCGGGAGATACGGTGCCTGTAAAAAGTATTCATACCCCTTGAAAATTTTCACATTTTGTCATGTTACAACCAAAAACGTAAATCTATTTTATTGGGATTTCATGCGATAGACCAACACAAAGGGGCACATAATTTTGAAGTGGAAGAAAAATTCTAAAAAGGTTTTCAATTTTTTTTTACTAATAATTATGTGAAAAGTGTGGCGTGTATTTGTATTCAGCACCCCAATACTTTGTAGAACCACCTTTCGCTGCAATTACAGCTACAAGTCTTTTTGGGTATGTCTCTACCAGCTTTGCACATCTAGAGAGTGACATTTTTGCCCATTCTTCTTTGCAAAATAGCTCAAGCTCTGTCAGATTGGATGGAGAGCATCTGTGAACAGCAATTTTCAAGTCTTGCCACAGATTGCCAATTGGATTTATGTCTGGACTGTGACTGGGCCATTCTAATACATGAATATGCTTTGATATAAACCATTCCATTGTAGCTCTAGCTGTATGTTTAGGGTCGTTGTCCTGCTGGAAGGTGAACCTCTGACCCAGTCTCAAGTCTTTTGCAGACTCTAATAGGTTTTCTTCTGAGATTGCCCTGTATTTGGCTCCATCCATCTCCCCATCAACTCTGACCAGCTTCCCTGTCCCTGCTGAAGAAAAGCATCCCGACAACATGATGCTGCCACCACCATGTTTCATGGTGGGGATGGTGTGTTCAGGGTGATGTGCAATGTTAGTTTTCCACCACACATATCGGCCAAAAATTTAAATTTCGGTCTCATCTGATTTAGCAAGACAAAGCCCCTGTACACACGGTTGGACATTCTGCCAACCAAATCCGTTGGATTTTGTCCGACGGATTTTGTCCGAAACTGTTGCTTACACACGGTCGGACTAAGTTGTCGAAAAATCTGATCATTCAGAACGTGATGACGTAATTTCGTTACGATGGGACTACGTTCAGGCTAGTAGCCAATAGCTTTGATGTAGGAATTTGATCTGAGCATGCGTGGCACTTGGTCCGATCAAAATTCTCTACACATGATCGGAGTATGTCCGATCGAACCAGTTGGTTGGAAAATATTTCCAACAAGTTGGAAAATTGGGTCCGACGGATATTCCGACGGAATCAGTCCGATGCATACCACACACAGTCGGATTATCCGACAACACGGTCCGATAGGACACATTCCGACGGAGTGTACAAGGGCTAATAGTTGTCCTGTGGACAGATTCTCCCACCTATGCTGTGGATCTCTGCAGCTCCTCCAGAGTTACCATGGACCTCTTGGCTGCTTCTCGGATTCATGTTCTCCTTGCCCAGCCTGTCAGTTTAGGTGGACGGCCACGTCTTGATAGGTTTGCAGTTGTGCCATACTCTTTCCATTTTTGGATGATGATTTGAACAGTGTCTTTGAGATGTTCAAAGCTTCGGATATTTTTTTATAACCTAACCCTGCTTTAAACTTCTCCTTTCCCTGACCTGTCTGCTGTGTTCATTGGCTTTCATTATGCCGTTTGTTCACTAAGCTTCTCTAACAAACCTCTAAGGGCTTCAAAGAACAGCTGTATTTATATGAAAATGAAATTACACACAGGTGGACTTTCTTTACTAATTAGGTGACTTCTGAAGGCAATTGGTTCCACTAGATTTTAGTTAGGGGTATCAGAGTAAAGGGGGCTGAATACAAATGCACGACACACTTTTTCAGATTTTTTATTTTTTTTTTATTTGGAAAACCATTTATCGTTTTCCATCCACTTCACAATTATGTGTCACTGTGTGTTGGTCTAACACATACAATTCCAAAAAAAAAAAACTTATTATGATATATATTTAATATATATATTTTTTTTATGTTTTTGGTTGTAACATGACAAAATGTGGAAAATTGTATAGCATGGATGGGGAGATCTGTTCACAGATTGAACAAAAACAATCTATGTGTGTATACACAGCTGGAGTAGAAAAACTCCTGACAAAGGAGGCGAGTCAATCACATGAGCAGGAAATATCATTGCAAGGAAGCGATCTTTTCAAAACTGCTTTTGAGCAATTTTGAACAGTAGCTTTATGCAAACTGAAATTAAAGATTTTTTTTTTAAGCAACTCTGTCACCGTTTTTTGAAAACCTGAAAAGCAGCGATGCACAAAAAGCAATTACTTTTCCCACTGCCCATAGTGCTAGGCTCCTCAAGCTTGCACAAAGATCTTTCGATGTCAGTGTTTCTCTGTGGAGAGAGGAGAGGAGAACCTTCCAGAAGAACAACCATCTCTGCAGCATTCCACCAATCAGGCATGTATGGTAAAGTGGCCAGACGGAAGCCACTCCTCAGTAAAACGCATATGACAGCCCACCTGGAGTTTGGCAAAAGGCACCCAAAGGACTCTCAGACCATGAGATACAAAATTCTCTGGTCTGATGAAACAAAGATTGAACTCTTTACACTGAATGGCAAGCATCAAGTCTAGAGGAAACCAGGCACCGCTCATCACCTGGCCAATGCCATGCCTACAGTGAAGCATGGTGGTGGCAGTATCATGCTGTGGGGATGTTTATCAGTGGCAGGAACTGGGTGACTAGTCAGGATCGAGGAAAAGATTAATGCAGCAATATACAGAGATACCATTGATGAAAACCTCCTCCAGAGTGCTTTGAACCTCAGACCGGGGCGAAGGTTCACCTTCCAACAGGATAAAGACCCTAAGCACACAGCCAAGATAACAAAGGAGTGGCTATAGGACAACTCTGTGAATGTCTTTGAGTGGCCCAAACAGAGCCCAAACTTGAACCCGATTGAACATCTCTGAAAACAGATCTGAAAATTGCTGTACACTGGCGCTCTCCATCCAACCTTATGGGGCTTGAGAGGTTCTGCAAAGAAGAATGGGAGAAACTGCACAAAAATAGGTGTGCCAAGCTTGTAGCATCATACTCAAAAAGACTTGAGGCTGTAACTGGGTCCAAAGGTGCTTCAACCAATCACTGAACAAAGGCTGTGAATACTTATGTACATTGTCATTATGGGATATGGTTTGTAGAATTTTGAGGAAAATAATGAATTTAATTCATTTCGGAATATGGCTTTGACGTAACAAAATGTGGAAAAAGTGATGCAAAGTGAATACAGTGCATGTTTCTGAAAATGGCTGACGAGTAAGTGGGTGCTGTAGTGATCACCCGTTGGAGACCAGAAGGACTTCAAGGCAAGAAATATGTCACCAGCCCGTTAGGGAACTCCATAAATGAGTCCAACGCTTTACTGACTGATCACATCATCAGCAGAAGATAGTGAAGTTTCAGGAACCACGCAGGAACCCTTTTATCAAGTCACGTGCCCAATGAAGGGGTCCTGCTTGTCCCCGAAATGTTGCCATCTTCTGCTGTGATATGATCAATCGATAAAGCGTTGGACTTTTTTTTTTTTATGGATATCCCTGGTGTACTGGTGACATATTTCTTGCCTACTCCATTACAGGTCACAGTTTAGGTCCGGTTCACACTGGTGCGACATGGGATCCGACTTGTGAGAGCACAAGTCGCATGACATGTCAAATTCAATGTTTCCCTATGTGAGCCATGATGACTAATCCGACACAAGGCGCTCCAACTTTAGAAAAGGCTCCTGTACATCTCTGGTCCGATTTTGATACGACTTCAATTCCATAGAGTGTAAAATGTCACATTAATTCAGATCAAAGTCAGACTGAAGTTGCGTGACTTTCATGTTGGAGAAGTGTGAACCTGGGCTTATTGTGGGTACTGGCAGAAGGAACCACGGTGCACTGCAAGGGACACAGGTCTCTGAAACACTTGAAAGTTTAAGGATTCTATTAAATTGGACTTCAAATTGGATGCACCAAAAACAACACATTGCAGAGCTGGCAATTCTGACAGTAGTTAAAATTATCAACAGTTATCTGATAACATAATCCAGGAAACCCTGACTACACTAAAGTCACTCCAGTCCACTTAATTCATTTTAATCTGGATTATAGTTAAAGTTCTCATGACTCCTTCTAGCCAATTACCAGTAATTATGACTTTCCCTGTGCTTCTCGGTAAACTATTGCACTTTCTTCACATTCTTTTCTGTCCTCCACCCTCTGAGCTACTTCTTCTTTGTGATGCTGACTACACATGATGTGGTATAGGGGCATGATTGATTTTTTTTCTGCATGATCACAGGTATAGAAAATTATCCAGCAGACTTTGAGAAGCGTTGGGAATTTTTGTCCTGTAGAATATCAGGCTCATGTTTAGGTGTTCCCAGAACACTCAGAAGAAGTGTGCTCTTTATCTTTGTGATGACGATAAAAATCATTTTTCACTGATTTATACAGTGATCATATCCCCTTAAGGGTTAAATCACACGTGTGTGTGTGTGTTGTGGTAATATGCACATCACTGCAACACAAGGTACAGCAACATGTATGTGCTTATTTTAGATGGCAACTCAGCATACTAAAGCAACACACCTGCATTTCAGTGCATCACAACACAGAGTAACACACTACTGTGAACTGCCGTGTGCTGAATCGGCAAAAATCTTGCTGGTGTGTTGGCTGTACATTCATAATGCATGTGCTGCCTTAAAGCAAAGTGTGCGTCAGTCACTTCAATACTGGACACTTCCACCCCCTTCCTACCCAGGCCAATTTTCAGTGCCGTCGCACTTTTAATGACAATTACTCACTCCTGCAACACTGTACCCAAATAAAAAATAAATAAAATGTATATTATATTATAATATATATATATATATATATATATATATATATATATATATATATATATATATAATTTATTTTTTTGCTAAACAAAAAGGAAAAAAAGACTGAAATTTTTTATTTTTTTTGTTTCTGTAATAAAATTTTGCAAATAAGTAATTTTTTGCCTTCACTGATGGGCACTGATTATCAGTGTAAAGAATGTACTGATAGCTTTGCCGGTTATTGGCTGCCCTTTCCTCACACAGACAACGCGTAAGAAAAAAACTGCCATTTACCGGCAAGTCTGTTTACATATGATCAGCTGTGATTGGGCACAGCTGATTACATCGTAAAGGGCCGTTGTCATTAGCCCTTTACCGTGAACTATGTTAAGCTGTGTCTAAAGGACACAATAGTCACAAAGCGAGCCCTAGGGATCACGCAGGGGGCAGGGTTTTGGGAGGATGTCCATGGATGCCCTGCCAGAACTGGACGACCGCTCTGTAACAGTCTTTCGGCTATAGCGCAGTTGGCAAGTAGTTAAAGGAGAAGTTCACCTTTTGGGAAAACAAATAATAAATGCACATACTGCAGGAGGAAAAAAAATGTGCAGTTATTTTTTCTCTAAGGAGCCTGGAAAGCATTGCACCCATGATCAGTGTGTCAGGAGTGCAATGCCAGACTCCAGTAGACGAGTCCAGCAGCTTTCGGCCCTTACTTGTGAATGAACTACAAGAGCACTCATCAGCGACCTGGCAGTCCATTCAGAACTACAAGCCATCAGTCACAATGGCGGATGTTGGTGGACGTTTGTGCATTCACAGAAAACTGTAAATGAATGGCATGGCCACGTGGGGAGAGCCCAACACAGCTGTGTAATTTTCAAATCATAACAGTGGGCATGGGGAGAAGATACTCTACTCACTGTCACAAGGAAGGGGAGGAGGAAGAGAGGCTGCAGCTGCTGGAACATGTTACATGTCCCACTCTAAATACATGTGGAACATGTAACATGTTACAAAAGGTGTGGGGTGGCATTAATTACTACTCTCAAGACTACATTTAGTCCAGTTAAAATCTCTCCATGCCCCTTATTATTTTAATTGTCCTCTGCATACATTCCAGTTCCAGGACTTCCTTTTCCTGAACTAGTGTATATTCCACATGCGTTCCTCCTTACAATTTCTACTGAAAAATCCCTTGTGTTTATTCCTTTGTGAATACATTAACTATAATTGTACTACTTTTAGAAACTAAAAGGCAAAACTTTTTCTTAGTTCTGGATAGAGTGGAGATGGATTAGAACCTCTGTCAATTTTTATTGCTGTCTGTGCCCCTGTTAGAGAGATTCACCCTATTTGTCCTACCAGTATCATTGAAAGTGAAAGTAAAAGAAAATCCCAAATTTTGGGTTTGGATACTGGCAAACAAAAAATACCATAGGCCAGCTCAGGTTATATCTTCTACTAGCAGCATGGTGCATATTTGTAGAAAAGTACCACCAAGATCATGATCATTAAAGCGGTAGGAAACCGCTGGGTGTTTTTTTTTTTTTTCTAACCTGAAAAGGTAAATGTCATAATGTGCTAGTATGCATCCCATACTGAAAACGAAGCCTTCCAATGCTGTGCTGTCACCGCTGCAGGCGCTTCCATCTTCACTTGGTCTTCCTTTTGGGTCCGCGGACTCCAGAGCCATGATGACGTCTTTCTAGCACATGCCCGGGGCCATCGTTTACGTCCCAGCATTCTGAAGGAACGGCCCAACTGCATGTACAATAAATATGTCCAAATGGCGCACGTTTAAGAGATATTTACAGTACCTATAGGGAAGCCTTATTATAGGCTTCCCTATAGGTAAAAGTCAGAGATGGGAGGTTACTTCCACTTTAACTTAGAAGGATGAGACCTGAACTCCAAGAAAAGGATTTTTGGGTGAGCAAAAAAAAATTCATAGTTTCGTTCTCATCCACAGGTAATCTTAAACCTTCATGACAACAAACAATCCAACGGAGGGGTGGACAACACAGCAAACAACCACTAATAAGCCCAATGAAAATGATAAGAACCGGCTACTTCCTACACCCAAAGCTGGCATCACATCAGGTTGCAAGGTGCACATGGTAGAACTCAAAGAGCATGTAAACAGATGACCAGGTGGTAGCCTTGGAAATCTGCCTTCTCATTCCAGCACCTAGACATGGATGAATGAGAAAGCAGGGTGCTCTTTCTGGGATAACAAAAAGGGAATCAGTCTTCCTGAAAGAAACAGTGGATTGACTTGAACAGTCTAAACCACATCCAAAACCATGGAAATGAACTTCCCTTTGATGAACTGAGCCAGAAGGATGGGAGAAGAATATCCTGATTAGGGTAGAAAGCAGATACTACCTTGGGAAGAAAAGAAGCCCTGGTCTGCGATACCACCTTATCCTTGTGCAATACCTAAAAGGGTTCCTTGTGAGATAAAGCCTCCAAAGTGGACACTCACCTAGCTAAGGTGATGGAACAAAAAAAATTATACTTTTGCATCAGTAAAGAGAGGAACATCTCTGAGAGGTTCAAATGGGAGCTTAGGATGGTAACCCCTCCTGAAGACGTCATTACGCTGAAACGTACATCGGGGTGCAGCTAAAGGAAGCAGTGTTGTTCCATTCAGCTGGGGACACCCTGAAGCGGTGACGTATTGGGGACGGACAGCGTTCGCACTGAGGTGTAGTGAAGCCAGCTGGCTACAACATAAGGCTGTTATACCCAGCTGCAGGGCGGAATGCACAATATAATGTAAGCACATTAACAGATGTTTTTAGCTGCAATTAATTGGCATAATAAGATTTTACACTATTGGAGTCTTTCTCCCCTCTGATTTTATGGTACTCCTGGTAATGCTGTGAGAAAGAAGAGGCGATGTCCTGGAGGTTTCTAACCCCTCGGGGGACAAAGGGCATATAGACCTTACTCTTAAAGGAGAGGTCATGGTCATTTGGCGAGTTTTCCCATGTGGTTGCGATTCCAGGTGGTAGATTAAACCGCGGAAGAAATTATTATAATAAAGATCCATTTAAGAGAGCTATTTACAAGTTGCACAAATCGCAGTGAAAATAATATATCAAAAAGGACTATTTTTGAAATGTGCACCTTGAATGGACATTTTTGGAGCACTAATTCTGTAGTACACATTTGAATAGTAATATTGTGTTGCGGTTAATGCACTCTGCAACTCATTTAGATATGTGTTGGAATCAGTGCATTTTATTTAAACTGTATCTTGAGAGTACTGGCAGTTTTTTAAGGGGGCAGCACTACACTTTCTGGTTATTTGGTTCTATTAGGTGTAGGAAAACATTTCAGTGATTAGCAACAAACCCATTATATATTTTGGCAATCATTTTATTTATACATATTGTTTTACTATCACAATAGTAACGCAGTGTTATTTGCACATTCTATGTACCCAGGGCTCGACAAATCCCAGGTGCCAGGTTGCAATTGCGACTAGAAAATGCGGCCTGGTGCCTGGGTTGTTGTCAGCCCCAGTGGGTAGCATGGGAGGGGGCACAACATTACCAAGAGACCAGCAAGTGATTTCTGATGCCAGGCATGGGGAATGGCAGCGCTGTGAGCGTGGCACTGTGAAGAGGTTAGGGCAGATGCAGGTCTGCAATGTAGTAGGATGGCATGTCAGGGGGAGCGGAGCTGACTGGCGGAGCAGAGCTGCTGGCAGGAAGTGTCCCCTGTGCGGCTCTCTCCTCCCTCCTGCTGGGTGTAGGTCTATCGAGCTGTCCGGGGAGACTTCCCACAGCAGGAACTGGCGGCTCTGAGTGGGCTCAGCAGTGGCCCCGAGCCAGTTACCACCTCACAGAGGATCCCCTGGGTGCTCCAGTTCCCCTCCCTGGATGGATTCCAAGTCAGGTCTGCACATCACACATCGGTGCCCAAACAGTGCCCAGTCAAGGCAGCCCCACCAGCGCCCCGTCAGGGCAGCCTCACCAATGTCTGTCAGGAAGGGCATGCCAGCAACCAAGATGGTAGCCGCAAAGACATCCTGAAACTTCAATTCCTGTTAGGAGAATGCCGCAGGTGCACCTGCACGTGCCGTGTGCAAATCTTCTAACAGTTCATGGCACCAAAATAGGCTATTTAAACTAGGTCAGCACCCAAAATCAATGCTGTCTGCTCTACAGCGTTCCCTGTGTGTTCCTGCTATCCATTATCCAATATCTGTTCCTGCCTTCTGCCTGCATCCGACCCCAGCTTGTCTTTGAATCTGTACCTGTCTGTTCCTTCTGCTACTTTGCTGCCAGCCAGTTACCGATCCGGCCTGTACCCTGACTCCGCTCCAGCCTCTGCATCAGTTCCTGACTTGTTCGCCTGTATATGACCCAGCCTGCCTGTACCTGCCTTCTCTCCAGCCCTTTGGGAGCATACATCCCACCTGCATCTGCTCCTCAGCCTGTGGTGTTCCATTACCAGTCTGTTCCAGCTTCCTGCTTACCGCTGATCCTGGTCTGCCGCTGTGTTGGTGTTCATCCACAGCCCCAATAGACGTTCCAGTCCAGCTCTGCTGTCAGCGATCCTGCAAAGCACTTGTGCGACTCTGCACTCCCCCGCCTCCTGTCTGCTCTACCAGGGGCCTCGAGTCAGGAGGTGTAAGAGAGGCTGTCCTCTGCATATCAGACTCTACCACCAGGTACGTGACAGTGCCCCATCATTGCAGCCTTTAGCAGCGTCCCATCAGTGCAGCCTTTAGCAGTGTCCCATCATTGAAAGTACAGCTACATCAGTGCAGCATCATCATCACACATTAGTGTAGAAGAAAAATTATTTATTTGCAAAATTTTATAACAGAAATAAGAGAAAAGTTTTTTTGACAATGTGGGTCTTTTTTCATGTATTTAGAAAAAAAAAAAAATCCCAGGGGTGATTAAATGCCATCAGAAGCTCTGTCTGGAAAAAAAATACTAAAAATGTGATATGGGCGCAGTGTAGCATGACCGCACAATTGTCATCCAAAGTGCGACAGTGCTTAAAGCTGAAAATTGGTCTGGGCAGGAAGGTGGTGATAGTAATCAGTAGGCAAAAAAAAAAACTGGATCCTAACTTTTTTAGCCTACAGGCAAATTTTTCAAGCCCTGTATGTACCGAATGTAATGCAAAAGTGGGCATAACATTTTTATTAACTTTCATAGGTCGTTCAAATTTCATATATTGGTACAGTAACTTTTTTTTTTCTTTTTTTTTCTTCATTGCAGATAAAAAAAAAAAAAAAAAAAAATGTATTCCAAGCAGAAGCAATCTGCCACCATTTAGTTCTAGAGGTAGGAGGGGTGCAGACTGTCTGACATCTACAGAAGACTACAGAATGTTTACAGAGATGACAGCATTGACAAGAGCAATGTACACAGATGGATGAAGACGTTTAAATGGTGCCATCTCTGTAAACATTCTGTAGGTTTCTGCAGATGTCTGACAACTTGCACCCCTCCTGTTTGTTCAAGAGACAGCACATTGCTTCTGCTTGGAATCCATTATTTATCTTAAATGAAAAAGAAGGGTTACTATAGAGGAAGAGAAAAATGGATAGAAAAAAAAAAAAAAAAGGGGGGGGGGCGGAGGGGAAAAGAATGTAACCCCAATTGGTTTATGTTTTCCCATGAGGTCCCATTCTGTATCCCCCCCTTCACCTTTCTTTCCATTTTTTAATAATCCTTTTTTTTTTTCCATCTGTGCATATCTATACGCATTCTTTTGTACCTGCTGTAGGATAAATCGTTGGTATTTTGTGCATAGTTTTTGCATATATTGTATTGTACATGGATTCGATATGTTATTCTGGATTTGAACATTTCTCATATATTTCAGCTGGTCATCATCAAGCGTGAACCCTGAAGAAGCAATTTGTTGCGAAGTGTCAGTTCGATACGCTTAAAAGATACCACTACGGTTTTAAAGAATTTAATAATAAAATCTATTTTTTATTGAGTTTAGTTTTTTTCCCCTGTCTTGGCTTCCCATTGTTTTGCCACATTTAAAGTCCCTTTATTTGTTGGTGGGAGGAAGGGGATTTGTTTGTCTCTGCCCCCCCCCCCCCTTTGGGTGATTTAGGGTTACATGCCTTTCCCCTTTTTTCCTCCTTCCCACTTTTACTTTCATAATAAAAAAATTAATTAAAAAGTTATGCCACACTTTTGCATTACTTTCAGTACACTCCCTTTAACAAGGAAAAAGTGTAACAGTAAGTAGGCTCTGCTACAATGCCCGATTGCTGATAGGAATCATGCTGTCAGGATTGAGTAGAGTGAGCAGAGGGAGGATCTAATCAGTGTGGAGGAACAGGAGTATGATAGACAAAATGCCAGGAGAAAGGCAACGAATGAGAGTCAAGCACCCTACAAAGGGGAAGGACAAACACACGCAATGTGGCAGCGAACGAAAGTTTAGAGAAACTTAAGTCACCATTGAACAATAGAACTTAAAACAAGAAGTAGAGTCAAATGAGCTTTGGCTCCTTCTCCTATGGATCACAGGAGTGCAGTTCGTTCTGCACTCCTGTGACCCGTTTTCAGCAGACAGCGGGCTGAAGCCCCCTGTCAGCTGACAACACAGAGCCGGTCCAGGCTCCTCGGGCAAGATCATGACAATGAAGTCAGGACCTGCCCACATGCCTGGACCGGCACTCACTGAGAGCCTGAGCTGGCCGCTCCTGACCCCTCCACAGCCAAGCACTCCAGTGGGTGTGGGTGGGCAGAGCAGAGAGCTGGCGACTGACAGTTATCAGCTCTCCGCTCAGGGAGCCCCGAGAATCAAGCGATCGCCCATGTTTGATCGCTCGGTTCTCAGCCTTTGAGCCGGCGGGGAACAGATGAAGCATCGTCCTAGGTAAGTATGATTCTAAAAAAATAAATACCCCAGCCTTCTCAATTTAATTTTCTGCTGTATTTGTAAAGCTGCAGCTAGGCCAGGCACCATACAAGTACTTTCATAAGAGAAAATGGTAAAATAGTTCAACAACTAACTTACTTTCAGGACAGCAGCTTTGCTCTCTCCAGTGGCAACAAACACCACAGTCTTGGCTGCATTGATAACCGGGAGAGTGAGAGTAATTCTCTGAGGAGGGGGCTTGGGAGAGTCGTGGATCGGAGCTACAATCTGATCGGTTACCTGCAGGAAGACAAGAAATGAGAAAGGTGCACCAGTCATCTAGAAAGTGATGTAGGAAAAGTAACGAAAACTTCTGAAATACTTGTTCCTGTACTGAGGAAGTATGAAAACCACAATTATCAACCATTTTGAAATTGCTAGTTGCCTGGCTGTCAGGCGGATGCCGTTTTTTCAGAAATTTTTGAGGCACTGACCCAAAAGAATGCACCAGGATTTTTGACTTTCTTATGACTTTGGTTGCTGCAGGCATTGAGGCAAACTGCTGAAGCCAAGGATAGACATTCAACAAGGTGATTCGTTAACTCTTTCCTAGCAAATGAGCTTACACTCTAATGACTATACAAATGAGTCACATGAGCTGACCGAGTTCACACCCGAAGCTTGCACTTGTCAGTCATGTCTGTTCTGGTATTTCTACCTGGTATTTTCCTCTACCCTGCCACCCAGACAAAAAAAACACCCAGATACAAGGAGAAGAAGGAGATGCACAGTCCACCACGGGGCCCTTGCTAGAGCAACACAATGTTAAAACTTACTTGTAATAAGGGGTGTCCTGGAAACAGGGACGCTGTGTGACCATCTGGGCCCAGTCCTAAAATCAGCATGTCAAAGGCAGGAAGGTCATTGCCTGGGAAGATCTAGAAGAAACAAAGAATATCCATAAAACACCAAATACGGTGAGGTAGAATACCATACAAACCCACAAATCTGAGAAGACAACAATGCTATAAAAGAGCATCAGCATGTACCGCCTAGTATATGAGCAAACATTTTTGTCTACACTGAATCTATCATAATTATATATATATCCATATGTTTGATTTAGTGTAGACAGAAATACAGAAAGAATAAAGGGAATATATATATATATATATATATATATATATATAATACAGGGTTTAAAAGCGAGATTAATATATATATATATATATATATATATATATATATATATATATATATATATATATATATATATATATATATATATATATATATATATATATATATATATATATATATATATATATATATATTTTTTTTTTTAAAGCCTGTATAATAATTATAAACTGTATGGTGACTATTGTAGGTTATACCTGATGCATATGTACAAAAAAATTGTAAGGAAGGCTCCATATGCATACTGGACTATAGAGACCTATAATACATGACTGCATACATCATATAAGGCATTAGATACCACATATATGGAATAAATATACCTCTAACTCAGAGTCCCCTATACTCCACATAATACCCTATATAAAGTATATAAAATCTTAAAGTGGTATTAAAAGTTTTTTTGTTTTCTTTATAACAAACATGTTATCCTTGCCTGTTCTGTACAGTGGTTTTGCACAGAGCAGTCCGGATTGTCCTCTTCTCGGGTCCTCTGCTAGTGTTCCTGGCCCGTTCTCCTGCCAAGTGCCCCCCAGAGCAAACAGCTTGCCATGGGGGCACCCGAGCAGCCCCGCTCCTGAGCCGCTGCTCTGCGTGTCCATTCACACACAGAGCCATGGGCTCGGTCCCACCCCCTCTCTCTCCTCATTGGCTCACTGGTTGCGATTGACAGCAGCGGGAGCCAATGACTCCCGCTGCTGTCTCAGTGAGTGAGGAGAGACCTTTAGAGACCCGAGGTTCTCGTGCACATCGCTAGGGGCTCAGGAAAGTACTGGGGGGGGGGGGGGGGGGGGCTTATGCACACAAAAGGTTTTTTCTACCTTCATGCAAAGAATGCATGAAATTAAAATGCCTTGTGCCTTTAGAGCACTTTAACGTTCACATCATACGCAGGACTGTCACTACACAGCGCCCTCACATATAGCCAGCAATATAATCCCTACATATGGAATACAGAGACACAAAGCCATATTGCACAGCTGGATTCTCACCTCTCGTAGTTTCTTGGTATAGTCGGATGCTGCATCATCCACAGACAGAGACGGGTCAATGGTGATGAACTGAGACTCTGAAAGTACTCCATGAGGAACAAGCTGACGCTGGGACAAAAAAAAAAAAAAGAAAGGAAACTGAATATGGTTATGTTGTTCCTAAAGAAATGATACTAGAGAACCACTAATTGCTCCATATTCTGGTACCTGATGGCCAATGTTCTTCTTGTTGTGGTCTAAGCCAACAACACAAGCTGGTAATAACTAAACCACGAGGAGGAGGAAGATGATGGCCAGGAGCCTCTATGATTGTGGTTGGCTGTGGCTGTGCTCTAGGAAATGGCTTGTTCTATCCCCTGCCTGACATTGGCAACCTTTCATCTGCTTCAGGCACAGATGACAATTAAACATGTGGCTACAAACCCGGAATGTGAGGATACACGCATCAATCTGCTTATTACCCTGCATGCTTCCTTATGGAGCGGGCCTTGCTCTGTGCTTTGTTATATCAACCCTTTAATAAACACGGCGTACACCAAAGGAAACCAAAATTACATATACACAAAACTACAGTATATGATTTGTTACCCAAGGAGGAACTCCAAGTACACAACTAATGTACAACAAATACAGTTTTGCTTGCTAAAGAGTTTTATATACTTTATTATACCTGAGATTTGCAATCCCAAACATGGGATTTAAATCATTTAGGAATAAAAAAAAACAAAAAAAACAATATATATATATATATATATATATATATATATATATATATATATATATATATATATATATATATATATATATATTTTTTTTTTTTCTTAGAAAATACATAACATTACATTCATATTCAACATATTAATGTAGTACTTCTTGAGTATGCAAATCATAAAAACATTTAAAATACCCCTTATGGAAACTTTTTTTTTTACCACGTAACAAAACCATTCTGGCTGGACATGTGATTTATTAAATATAACGTTGGGCCGAGTAGATAAGATACCCAACATGCCAAATTTTCAATCTTCCAATAGGGACCGAGCCTCTTTTTTGCACTTGTTGTTTACAAGTTAAAATACTTTTTTTTTGCTAGAAAATTACTTAGAACCCCCAAACATTATATATTTTTTTTTCTAACACCCTAGAGAATAAAATAGCGGTTGTTGCAACACACCGTATTTGCGCAGCAGTCTTACAAGCGCACTTTTTTGGAAAAAAAAAATCCACTTTTATTAAATAAAAAAAATAAAAAGTAACACAACAGTAAAGTTAGCCCAATTATTTTTTATATTGTGAAAGATAATGTTACGCTGAGTAAATTGATACCCAACATGCTTCCGAATTGCGACCGCTTGTGGAATGGCGACAAACTTTTACCCTTAAAAATATCCATAGGCGATGTTTAAAAAATTCTTCAGGTTACCAGTTCTGAGTTACAGAGGAGGTCTAGGGCTAGAATTATTGCTCTTGATCTAACAATTGAGGCGATACCCGATACCGCACATGTGTGATTTGAACACAGTTTTCATATGCAGGCTTTACTCACGTATGTGTATGTATGTGTGTGTGTATGCACGCAAGCTCGCCGGGACGGGGCGTTTTAAAAAAACATTTTTTTTTCTTAGTTATTTTACTTTTCATTTTTTTATTTTGACAGTTTTAAAAAAATAAAAATTTTGGGTCACTTTTATTTCTATATGCAACATCCCTTGTAATAGAAAAAAAAAGCACAACAGGACCTCTTAAATATAAGATCTGGGGTCCAAAAAAAAAAAAAATAATAACAAATTGAAAATAATAAAACTAAAAAAAAAAAAAAAAAAAAAAAATATATCCTTTAAGAGCTATGGGGTGACATTTGACATCGCTTCCGCCCTTTCCATGCCATGGATCCAAGTGGGGGCCATCTTCCCCTCAGTTGGCAGCCAGGCATCCATGGGAGAGTACGCAATAGTCTCCGCCGCTACCAGCGGGTCAGGTAAGTAGCAGAGGCGACTGGAGCGAGGTGGGAGGGGGGTGGGCACCTCTCCCGCCACTGATAAAAGTGATTTTATCTAATGAGAAACATACAGCATTTCTAAAAATACAGGAGGTTATGGCAGCTAGCTGCTGCCATAGCCCTGGTATTTAGCATCAAAGTAACGATGTACACGTATGTCGTTTTGCGTGAAGTGGTTAAAGGAGTGCAGCCAAGTTCGGGTGAAGTCATGAAGCTGGTTCGAGCAAGATTGCGACAATGAAGTCGGGATCTGCCCACAAGCCTGGACCGGAACCTGGCTCAGCCTCTCAGCGAGTCACCGAGAGCCTGAGCCTCCCGCCCCGTCCACAGCCCAGCACTCCAGTGAGCGAGGGGAGGGGCACAGCAGACAGCGATGACTGACGGTTAGCAGCTCTCTGCTCAAGGAGCTGAGAATTGAGCAATCAGCAGTGTTTGACCACTCAGTTCTCAGTGTTAGTGGCGATGGAGGACAGATGCAGTTATCGGGCCGAGGTACCGAGGCACCTAGGCAAGTATGAAAAAATAAAAAATAAAAACAAACAAAAACAAACATACATCTCTTTTAAAAGGATGAAAAAAGTTAAAAAAAAGAAATAAAAAAAAATCGAAACTTCACTCTCACAATCAACACTATTTTAAATAGGGGTGCACCGAATGGGCTTTTTGGTGCCGAAACCGATACCGAAAATGAAAAATACACTAGCCCGAAAACCGAAACCGATACCGAAACAGCACCGATACCGAAAATGACTGTTTTTAAAAAATATTTTCATACAGCAGATGGTCAGAGACTGGGGACATATTACAGGAGATGGTCAGAGACTGCAGGCATGGTACAGGAGATGGTCAGAGACTGCGGGCATGGTACAGGAGATGGTCAGAGACTGGGGACATGGTACAGGAGATGGTCAGAGACTGGGGACATGGTACAGGAGATGGTCAGAGACTGGGGACATGGTACAGGAGCTGGTCAGAGACTGCAGGCATGGTACAGGAGATCAAAGCAGCCTCACCAGTTCCCCTCAGATGCAGCCTGCCTGATAAAAATACATGCACAGTGTTTTCCATGTATTCCAATGGCTTTAGTTCACACCATGCAGTCAGTTTCTGGTGCAGAAACTGACTGCATGGTGTGAACTAGAATCATTGGAATACATGGAAAACACTGTGCATGCATTTTGTGCAAAAAAAAAAAAAAAAGCACACGGAACTGCATCTGGTGTGAACTGGCCCCAAGCAAGCTACCTGGTTCCGTTCCAACAGACTTCTATTGGGAATGCTCATATCGTTACCTCTACTAGCAATAACTTAACCCTTCCCCATTCTACCACATGGCGATAAAAACCTAGCTGGGTCAAAATCAAGATTTGTCCTGTAACCTGGTTTATATAGCATGGCTCCATTCACACAAGTGGCCAGAGGTAGATAGTCTCAGAGGCAAACAAATGACTTTTGGATGCAGCAGCACTGTGGGCACAAAAAACTTGATTTAGCTGCAGACAGAACTCTGCAATGCTTGCCCTGGGCACACTCTTGCCCTGTGCACACTCTTTCCCCCTCATGCAGCTTGCCAGTGTCTAAATGCAGCCTCACCCATGCCCGGATCTGTGCGGTGATCTCCGTGTATCACGGAGCTGTGCATTGAATTGCCTGGGCAGCTGCAGTAACAATGTCCTGCCTCCTGTAATCACGTCACGCTGATTCAATGTCCCGCAATTGGATCAGTGTACCGCCTGTCACAGGAGGCGGTACATTGTTACTGCAGCCGCCCAGGCAATTCAATGCACAGCTCCATGACACACGGAGATCACCGCACTGTCGAGCGGGAGGAAAGGAGGAGGGAGGACGGAGGAGGGAGGACAGAGGACTGGGACATGCCAGGAAAACACCCGTGCAATGGGCGGCACCAGGGGCGGAGCCCCGCACAGGCCCCGCCCCCATTTTCGGCCCCATTATCGGCAAGATTTTCCTTTCGGCAATTTGCCGAAAACACCATTTTCGGCCGATATGTTTCGGCGGCCGAAAATTCGGTACATCCCTAATTTTTAATCCTTATGCTGCCAGTAAATAGATAGGAAATTATATTATATTTACTTGTTTTAACCTTTTTTTTTTTTTTTTACCATTTCTTTTGTTACTTTTTGGTTTCCATACCCAGCCAAATGATGTCATACATCCCAGGAATGTTCAGTAGGGGAGGAGGAAGTTTCTGAGCTAAGCACACCCTTCTGCCTGCATGCCTGTGTTAAGGGCAGATGGATTCCAGATTCAAGGAAGTAAAATCCTCTGCACTTAAGATGCAAAAACAAAAAACAAAAAAAAAAAAAAAACGCGCTTGCCTGATCAAAAAAAAAAAAAAAAAAACAACAACGGCAAGCTGCAAAACCCAAATGTTATACTACATTAACAAAGACAAAAAAAGAGTGGGTTGCGCTAAACAATGTGTAAATAATCAATCTGTGAGAATAATGGATATTACCATCAATCCTATGCAAAAATAAGTGCAGAAAAAATTACAAAAAGTGTATATGCAAAATAATCTCTCCTATATGATAAGAGGTTACTTAAAGAAAAGAGATTGGACATCTAATAGAAGAAATCCTATCCAATGACAAATCTAGTAAAATCAAATGTCAGTGAAAACACCACAACTGATAAATGATATATAATAAAAAACGATCACTTTGATGATCTAAATAGTCCATCATCCCATTAATGAATCCATAAAGAAAGTCCCAAGTTGAGGAATAATAGTAGTAACTCCCACAGTGAAGGAACAGTGAAAGGAAATCCAAATTCGTGTAAACTGTGAACACCTCCACCACAGTTAACACTGCCGCTTACCAGAGACAAATGGTTCTTTATTATAGAGAACCACAGAGCGAGGATGGCTAATTCTCCCCAGCCAGGGATCCTTTTACAGATAGGGTGGTAGAAACAACCTCTCGCAGCTCAAGCTCAGCAGCAGTCCCACACGTCAGCGAACATACAAAGAATAAAGCTCGCAATAGTGTAAAACCAGATGCTTTAATATAACAAATAAAAACAAACAAATTGCGCACTTACATAACACCAATGCTACTTATCTATTGGTGTTATGTAAGTGCGCAAGCGGAGATAACATGCACTACATTGATGCATTCACACAATTTCACAGTAACCATGAGATCAACCAAAGTTCAGGAATATTGCTTTATCCCATTGTTTTGAAAATCTATGTACACTACAAACTGTATGATTGACTCTGTTTTGATATTGTAGTTTTTCTAAACCTGAGAGCTTATTATTCTAAATAGGAAACCTTCATTTTTTTGCAAATATTAAAGATTCCAACTACCGGCAAGAATGAGTCCTTTAGTAGTGCTAAGACAGCCATCATTGACTAACATGGGATGTCACATGACTTGGGGTCTCCCAAGTCGCAGCAGTGTGAACCAAGCCTCTGTATCTCTTACTGAAATATTGGGATCTATAATTTGCTGGGCTAATATGTGACATAAAGATCTGGAATTACCACTAATGTATTCTTTATGGCCTTTAGAAAATATGTTTTGGGGGTTTTGATGAATCTTTGGGCCTAAATTTTTTTTTTAATTAACCACTTAAAGGGTTGTAAAGCTTCATTTTTTATTTTATAAATAGGTTCCTTTAAGCTAGTGCATTGTTGTTTCACTTACCTTTTCCTTCGATTTCCCTTCTAAATGTATATTTTTCTTTTTCTGAATTTCTCACTTCTTGTTTCTCCTCAGTAAACTTCACACCATTATCTGAGCAGTGTTTAGTCAGCCAGAACAGCTTACTGAGGAGGAACAGGAAGTGAGAAATTCAGACAAAGAAAAAAAAACATTTAGAAGGGAAATCGAAGGAAAGGTAAGTGAACCAACAATGCACTAGCTTAACCACAGTTGCCGACCGCCGCACGACGATGTACGTCGACAGAATGGCACGGGCAGGCATATGGGCGTACCTGTACGTCCCTGCCGTCCCGCGGGTGGGGGGCCCGATCGGGCCCCCCCCCGGTGCCAGCGGCGGTCGGAATCCGTTCAGGAGCGATCCGGGATGAGGGGGCGGCCATTCATTCATGGCCACCCCCTCACGATCGCTCCTGACGAATTGAAGTGCAGCATGACATCACTTCCTCTCCTGTAATGTAAACACAGGCAGAGGAAGTGATGTAATCTCTCCTCCGTGTCGGTATTTTTCGTTCCGGCACCAAGGAGAGAGGATCGGTGAGTTGCACCAACACTACACTACACAGTAGAACATGCCAGGCACACTCTCACCCCCCCCCCCCCCCCAGTCACAGTGACACCAATTGCATTTTTTTTATTTTTTTGCATTGGTGTCATTTGTGACTGTAATAACTGTTAGGGCAGTTAGGGGAACCCCCCTAACCCCCCAATAAAGGTTTAACCCCGTGATCACCCCCCGTCGCCAGTGTCACTAAGGCATGGTTCGCATTGCAGCGGTTTATGAGAACGGATGTGATTCGCACTGCAGTGCAAATCACATCCGATCTCTGTGCGATTCGAGTTCAGCCATACAGATAGTATGGCTGAATTCGCGTCGCACCCGCCGCAAACTCGCACGGGACCCTTTTTTTGGTCCGCAGCAGAATCGGATCGCATGGGTGTTCACACCATGCGATCCGATTCCTGTCCGAGTTTGCAGATCGCACTGCGATATGCGAACTGATCTGGGGGTGTCATTAACATTTCACTGACACTCCCAGCTGTTCGCATAGGGCAGTGTGATGCGGGAACCCGCCGCAGATTCGTGGTGTTCCCGCATCGCTCCAGTGTGAACCCAGCCTAATAAGCGATCGTTTTTCTGATTGCTGTATTAGTGTCACAGGTGACGCTAGTTAGGCAGGTAGGTATTTAGGTTCGCCGCAGCTTTTTATAGCGCCAGGGACCCCCATATACTACCGCATAAAGCCCCCTGATTGCCCCCTAGTTAACCCTTTCACCAGTGATCACCAAATAACTGTTACAGGTGACGCTGGTTGGTTAGTTATTTTTTTATAGTTTCAGGGCACCCGCCATTTATTACCCAATAAAGGTTTAACCCCCTGATCACCCGGCGGGTGATATAAGTTTGAGGGTCAGATAAGGTCTGCGTCGCCCCAGGCAGCGTCAGGTTAGTGCCAGTACCGCTAACACCCACGCACAAAGCATACACCTCCCTTAGTAATATAGTATCTGATCAGATCTATATTAGCGTCGCCAGCAGTTTAGGTTTCCCAAAACGCATTGTTAGCGGGATCAGCCCAGATACCTGCTCGCACCTGCGTTTAGCCCCTCCGCCAAGCCCAGCCCACCCAAGTGCAGTATCGATCGATCACTGTCACTTACAAAACACAACACACATAACTGCAGCGTTCGCAGAGTCAGGCCTGATCCCTGCGATCGCTAACAGTTTTTTTGTAGCGTTTTGATACAGTCGCTGACAGCCTAGGTGCTTTTTTTACCTGTGAGTCTCACTAGTGTACCCCTAAATTTAGGGGTGTCTACTTTCCAAAATGGGGTCATTTGGGGGGGGGGGGTTTGTGCCATCTTGGCATTTTATGGCCTTCAAAACTGTAATAGGTAGTGAGGAGTGAAGTCAAAAATTTACACCCTTAGAAATCCTGAAGGCAGTGCTTGGTTTTTGGGGCCCCGTACGCGGCTAGGCTCCCAAAAAATCCCACACATGTGGTATCCCCGTACTCAGGAGAAGCAGCAGAATTTATTTTGGGGTGTCATTTCACATATGCCCATGGCATGTGTGAGCAATATATCATTTAGTGACAACTTTGTGAAAAAAAATAAATAAAAGTTTGGGGTGTCTACTTTCTAAAATGGGGTCATTTGTGGGTGTTTTGTGCCATCTTGGCATTTTATGGCCTTCAAAACTGTGATAGGTAGTGAGGAGTGAAATTACAAATGTATGCCCTTAGAAATCCTGAAGGCGGTGCTTGGTTTTCGGGGCCCCGTACGCGGCTAGGCTTCCAAAAAGTCGACCACATGTGGTATCCCCGTACTCAGGAGAAGCAGCAGAATGTATTTTGGGGTACAATTCCACATATAACCATGGCATGTGTGAGCAATATATCATTTAGTGACAACTTTGTGTAAAAAAAAAAAAATTTTTTTTTTGTCATTATTCAATCGCTTGAGGCAAAAAAAAAAAATATTCAATGGGCTCAACATGCCACTTATCAATTTCCTTAGGGTGTCTAATTTCCAAAATGGGGTCATTTGGGGGGGTTTTGTACTGCCCTGCCATTTAAGCACCTCAAGAAATGAGATATGCAGTCAAACTAAAAGCTGCGTAAATTCCAGAAAACGTACCTTAGTTTGTAGATGTGACAACTTTTGCGCAAACCAATAAATATACAGTTATTGACTTTTTTTTACCAAAGACATGTGGCTGAATACATTTTGGCCTAAATGTATGACTAAAATTGAGTTTATTGGATTTTTCTAATAACAAAAAGTAGAAAATATCATTTTTTTTTTCCAAATTTGCAGTCTTTTTACGTTTATATCGCAAAAAATAAAAATCGCAGAGTCAGTCAAATACCTTTAAAAGAAAGCTCTATTTGTGGGAAAAAAAGGACGCAAATTTTGTTTGGGTACAACATTGCATGACCGCGCAATTACCAGTTAAAGCAGCGCAGTGCCAAATTGTAAAAAGACCTCTGGTCATTGACCAGCAAAATGGTCCGGTCTGAAAGTGGTTAAAGGAACCTATTTAGAAAAGAAAAAAACGAACCTTTACAACCCCTTTAAGGACCAGCCTCATTTTGAGATATTGGTGTTTACATGTTTAAAAAGTTTTTTTGCTAGAAAATTACTTAGAACCCCCAAACATTATATATTGTTTTTTTTTTTTCTAACACCCTAGAGAATAAAATGCCGGTTGTTGCAATGCTTTTTTTTCACACCGTATTTGCGCAGCAGTCTTACAAGCGCACTTTTTTTGGAAAAAAAAATCACTTTTTTTAATAAAAAAAATAAGAGAGCAGTAAAATTTGCCCAACTGATACCAAACATGTCATGCTTCAAAATTGCGCCCGCTTATGGAATGGTGACAAATGTTTACCCTTAAAAATCTCCATAGGCAACGTTTAAAAAAATTCTAAAGGTTGCATGTTTTGCGTTATAGAGGAGTTCTAGGGCTAGAATTATTGATCTTGCTCTACCAATCGCGGCGATACCTCACATGTGTGGTTTGAACACCGTTTTCATATGTGGGTGCTACTCAAGTATGCGTTCGCTTCTGAGCGCGAGCTCAGCGGGATGGGGCGCATTTAAATTTTTTTTTTTTTTAATGTATTATTATTTTATAATATAATATTTATGCATTAGTGATGTTTAGAAGTCGCTTTCGCCCAGCAATTGTATGGAGACAGGTGGGGGCCATCTTCCCCTCACTCGTCTCCATACTGAGCCATCAAGAGGACGCGATCGCCTCCGCCGCTGCCGACAGCTCCGGTTAACGGTGGAAGGCACCGTATTGCGGCGAGAGGGTGGGGTCCTCTCCCGCCACCGATAAAAGTGATCTTGCTGCGAATCTGCCGCAGGGACCATTTTTATCTTGTAGCGGACCGTCCGCTGAAGAAGGGGATACCGGGGGTTATGGCAGCTAGCTGCTACCATAACAACTATATCCTCCTTCAAACAGCCGCCGTAAAACTGCGTCGGGCGGTCCGTAAGTGGTTAAGCAAAAAAAGACTCCGACAGCAAAAGGGTTAAAATTCAAAAGAAGAACACAATTCACATTCTGTACAAGCTTTATGCAAGTTCCTGTATTGCAAAGTCTGTTTTGCTTCTGTAAGGTTCTAATTATGAAATATCATAACTCAACAAAAAACTGTTCATGCTGCAGAGTGAGGTCACCTTAGTGAGCCCATCAGCCCGCCGACCGGTATGTTAAATGGACCTCTAATCCAACGTTAATGTAAAGCCATAAAAATGGATTTGCAGAGATTGATAAATAAAGAATGGGGGATGGGCTGCGTGACTTCCTAATCTTCGAGACGCTGAGCTCCATTTGTGCCAGCCACAGCTGTAAAGCCTAGACACTCGGTCATGTGATCGCTAACGAATGGCAAGATCTGATTGGATAGACATGCTAGGTCTCTCCTTTAAACAAACTTCCTCACCTTGGGTGTCGGAAGTGCTACAGTTTTGTTGCAAATAAATAAAAGGAAAAAATAAATAAATAAATAAATAAATCACATTTTGGTTGCAGTTATTGAATGAATTATGTTAAGTCATGCTGAGAAGTCATTTCCAGCATCGGGAATTTACAGAAAACTGACACTCACGGTAGCACACAAGCTAAATGCAAACAGAAAGGCACTCCCTATCAAAACACTATTATGCCATCTGTAATTCTGTGGCCTTATCGTGACCCGCGGTGAACAAGCAGATTACCGTACGGAGCCACAGAAAGGCCAATTCAGCATCACACTGCAAACAGACATCTGAGCCTAATGAATGATAAATCAGGGCCGGCAAATCACAGGGACCAGACAGCACCAGAGCTGCACGATTCTGGCTAAAATAAGAATCACAATTTTTTTGCTTAGAAGATGGATCACTATTCTCACGGTGTAACATCATCTTTCACATTAACCACTTGCCGACCTGCGCACGCCGGTGTACGCCAGCAGAATGGCACGGACAGGCAAATGGGCCTACAGGTAGGTCCCTTTAAATTTTCCGCCATGCCATCGCGTGCACGCCGGTCGGGACCTCCGTGGTTCCGATCGTGGGCCCCGCAGATTCGATCGCCGTGGGGATACCCGTGATTGCCTCATGGGGAGGAAGAATGGGGAGATGCTAATGTAAACAAGCATCTCCCTGTTCTGCCTAGCGACAGTGTCACTGATCTCTGCTCCCTGTGATTGGAGCAGAGATCAGTGACATGTCACACACAGCCACGCCCCCCCTCCCACAGTTAGAATCACTCCCCAGGGCTCACTTAACCCCTACACTGCCACCTAGTGGTTAACTCCTTCACTGCCAGTGTCATGTACACAGCAATCTGTGCATTTGTATAGCACCGATTGCTGTATAAATGCCAATGGTCCCAAAAATGTGTCAAAAATGTCTGAAGATTGGCTGGGGTGCTGACATCGCAGGTAAGTGTCCATATATTAAAAGTCAGCAGCTGCAGTATATGTAGCTGCTGAATTAAAATTTTTAGTGGGGGGGTGGAACTTTGCTTTAAGCAGGCCATAGATGATTCCATTTTCTTTTCTTCCATCAAGGGTGGAATAAAAGAAAAAATTGCTCGATTTCCCCATGAACACAGTCACTGTTGATTGGAGAATCCCTTTCGCAGCGCTATTGTGCTCTCGTGGCTGGCAGAAGACACTGATAACTGATAGTGGCTCTAGCCGTTGGCTGTAATTGCATGCCAGAAATCAGACAGGCTGGTTTATGCAAGTCGATAGATGAATTGACTTGGGTAGAATGAACCTGCCCACACGCGGAACAAAATTTGTTGGGTCCCTGTTGAACCGGCCAAATTTCGATCCATGTATGGCCGGCATAAGCCAGGTAGAATATTATTGGACGAAGAGTGACTGCACCCTATCAGATCTCAGATTCCAGTGTGACTGCATCCTGCGCCATTGTACTCAGGAAGCCATGGGTGTTGTGACTGCCCGACTACAATAGTCAACTTTGTGGGAACAGTTTGAAGATGGCCCCTTCCTGTTCCAACATGACTGTGCACCAGTGCACAAAGCAAGGTCTATAAAGACATGGATGAGCGAGTTTGGTTTGGAGGAACTTGACTGGCCTGCACAGAGTCCTGACCTAAACCCGATAGAACACCTGTGGGATGAATTAGAGCAGAGACTGCGAGTCAAGCCGTCTCATCCACATAAGTGCCTGACCTCACAAATGGGCTTCCGGAAGAATGGTCAAACATTCCCATAGAAACACTCCTAAACCTTGTGGACAGCCTTCCCAGAAGCGTTGAAGTTGTGTCAAATTACATAATGGCAGCTGTAACCGGACTACTTGCTATAGTGAACACAATACCGAAGTCTCCCCCCAGCCAGCTACATACCAGATACTCTCCATATGTGCTCTCAGGATCCGTGAAGGGAACGAGCCTCTCGTCGCACATGGCCACCTTCCAGCCCTCTGTACTGAGCCCGGCTGTTTTGGGCAATTCCCGGCTGAGCAGCTGTACCAGACTCCCTCCAGACAGTCCCAGGATGAAGTTACTCTTACCCCGGGATTCATGGACCAGGAGCTGTGACAAAGAGAGCGCAAGCTCTGCCGGAGAGGGGAACTCGCGGATCTGACGACTGGAAGACATCATGGATCTGGAGAAAGGAAAGCAATGCATTACACAGAGATATTCAAATACTAAAAGCCTAAATCTGATAACACGCTATATAATGGAATTGTACATGCCCTAATGTTGTAAAGTGCCGCGTAAACTGTCAGCGCTATATAAATCCTGTATAATAATAATAATAATAATAATCTCCTTTAGATCTACCAACAATTACATAAGGTCTGTTTTATTGGATGCAAATTGAATGGATTGTTTAAATTACATAGTTTTGGTAAATCTAAAGCTGCCAAGTATGTTATCATCTATTTGTACAATCTCTTCAGATCTATCACAACTACATAACGTGAGGGTCTATATCAGGGTTTCTCAACCAGGGTTCCTCCAGAGGTTGCTAGGGGTTCCTTGATCAATGAGCAATTTTGCCTCCCAGATAAGTGCCCATTGACCCTTTTAGCCATCTGTAAGGTGGTAATTCTTCCAAATGACCACAAGTGTAGGGTGCATTCTTCCCACTGACCATCAAACGAATGTATCAGGAGTTGTAGAAATAGTCAATTTTAGGAAGTGTTCGCTGAGACCGAAACTTTATTTTAAGGGTTGCCGTGTTGATAAAGTTGGGAAAGGCTGGTCTATAGTTTCTAATTAAATCTAATCAGTAAGGCCCTCACACTACATCGTTTTTTGGTAGATCTTAAGGAAATTGTACAACTATATTGCAAGGTGCGCATGGTAAGTTTAAAAAGACACGGTCACCTGCCAATTGCAAGCAAAGTGACAGTACCTCCAAATTGCCCAGTCCTCGTCAGCAGGGTATATTTATCCATCCACATTCCTTTACTGCCTCCCCACTTCAAGAGTCAACCCTGGGTAGAGTCAACATTGGGAAGGCTGAAGTGTTGGATGTGCTGCTGCTTTTTGGGTGGATGGGGTCACTAACATAAATTTTCACAAAGTACCAAGGAACAAGTTTTAAAATTTTGACCCGATAGCGCGAAATGTACGGGGTGTCATATACTATGTTCCCATCCATCCCAAACATGTGCTGGAGGTGCAGTTCAGACTCAGATAACATCTTAAATATCTTCTGGTCTTGCCCCATTATGCAGCCCTTCCGGATTGCTGTTCGCAATCTATATGACCCTCTCCTAAATGACCCAGTCTTTTTCTTATTGCGTCATAACAATATTCCTAAATTAATACACAGGAGATCAATTCATCTTCATTTGTTTAATGTGGCCAAAAGTAGCATCCCTGGGTCTTAGAAACAATCTCGTGCACCTTCCGTAGCCATGTGGGTGATAAATTTCATAGATTTTTTTCTTTTTAACAAATGAAAAACCTAATAGCCTCTGAAAAGGTATACATAACAAGTTTAGAAAAACCTGGTACTACTTTACATTCACTTCCAAATACAAAGCATTGTTACAGGATGACTCTACCGTAGGCATGCTGGCTCCCACTCCCCCTCACTCTTTTAGAATTAAACCAATTTATACAGTGGCCCTCCTTCTACCAGACCAAGTATAGCTGTACATAAAATATTTAAAATTTTGCTAATACATTTTATAGAAGCATTACTCTGGTCTTGTTGAAATAATGTACTACTACACATGAATATTTGTTGACATTCGGCTTATACCAAAGTTATATTCTATGAATGTTATAATACTTTGTCTATAAAATGTCAATGACACTATGTTGTTATTCAAAAATAAAGAAAGAAAATGGTTACACAATATCAATCAGGTAGGACGCTGAACTTGCCTATATTCCAAAATTCAGATGGCCAATGAGACACACTAGACTTCCTAAGAAAAAACGATACAGAAGATCTGTATCATATTTGGTATCTAACAAATTGTAATTTCATTCTGCTAAATATGCTCTTTATCAGATTGTGAAAAGGTATATTTAAGATAGTTGGCTCTCACCAGTTGGGGGACTTTACCCACATATTTTGGACTTGTCCTGCTATCACTCAATATTGGGAGGTGGTTGTCTGCGTTATTCATCTGGTCTCAGGAATCACATTCCCACTCCTCCCTAAGTGTCTGCCTACTAGGTTTAGTGAAAGAGTTGGCCCCCACAGTGGCCGAACACTCTTGGGGCTGCTATTATTTTACACCAGGAAGTCCATTACCCTTTCCTGGAAAAAGTCTAACCCTCCAATGGTCAACGCAACATTACCATTATATAAAGACCCCCATTCCCCAGAGAACGTTAATTCTTACAAAACGCGTTGGTTAGAGTCCATGTCCGTGAGGTACCACGCACACCAATCCTGTATACTGTTCGATCAAATTCAAGGGTGTTTTGGATCTATTAATGCTCATTTTATACCAGATTTCTGTAATTGTTTAGCACTTATCTCTTTTAATAAACTGTCAAGCAGTTTTACACTATGTGGCTGTCTTAGCTTTCCTGCATGGGCCCTACTATGGAGTAAACTTTACCATCAGCCATGACAGTACCACCACCTGCAATATAATAGAGGAAGCCCATTAGCTCTTCTATACTTGCATATCACGCCCGTCTAGACTCTTATAATTTGGAGTCTAGACCTCTGCTAAGGAGGCATTTTATATTGGTGAAGGTGAACTTGGGTGATCAAAACACACATCAATTATACTTACTGTAACAGAATGTTCCTCGAGAGGATTCGGCTACACTATTTAAAACAACACTAGTCGATTACACTTTATGGACACTTGTTTATTCATTATCTAGGTTTAGCTGGGCAAAATTCTTTACCGTCTCATTATATAAAGACACCTATAGCAATAGAGGTTGCCTTAAAATGTTTGACAAGGTGTGGTACAAATTGCACCTTGCTTTGTGCTCTGGTGCCCAGACATGTTGGAACAGGAAGGGGCCATCCTAAAACTGTTCCCACAAAGTTGAGAGCATGAAATTGTCCAAAATTTATTGGTATGCCGACACCTTAAGAGTTCCCTTCACTGGAACTAAGGAGCCAAGCCAAACCCCTGAAAAACTAACCCTACACCATAATCCCCCCTCCACCAAATGATTTGGACCAGTGCACAAAGAAAGGTCCCTAAAGACATGGATGAATGAGTTTGGGGTGGAGGAACTTGACTGGCCTGCACCTCAACACCTGTGGGATGAATTAGAACGGAGACTGCGAGCCAGGCCTTATTTTCCAACATCAGTGCCTGACCTCACAAATGCGCTTCTGGAAGAATGGTCAAACATTCCCATAGACACACTCCTAAACCTTGTGGACAGTCTTCCCAGAAGAGTTGAAGCTGTTATAGCTGCAAAGGGTGGGCCAACTCAATATTGAACCCTACGGACTAAAAACGTAAAGTTCATGTAAAGGCAGGCACCCCAAAACTTTTGACAATTTACTGTATGTTTGTTGGTGAATTATATGCAGGGTGTTCCACATAAAGCAGAAACTGGTTCTGATAGGACCTGAAAGCTAAAGCAACATTCTGTACCAACAAATAAGTCATGCCCTGCTCATTATTAAAGTGACACAAAACCCTCCTATCACTTTCAGCCATTTCAGCCTCTGTTTCATGTGCGACTGCCATGGTGTTGCACATGCGATCGGTTATGACACCAGCCATTTGATAACTTGACAGCTTGGTTGAGAGCACAAACAAATGTGACAGTTACCTTCCTGGCATGCCAGGAATCATAACTGTTTTTTTTAAACCGTTAAATTAAGACCCCTTTCACACTGAGCCGTAACAGCGCTAAAGCGTCACTTGTTTTAGAGGCGTTTAAGCGGCGCTTTACGCCCGCTAGCACTTGAAAAAGGGGTTAAAAGCGTCTGTGTTACGGTGCTTCCGAATTGCTGCCCATTCATTGATGATTGGGCAGGGCGTTTTGGGAGCGTTGTGTGCAGTGCCCCCAAACCGCCACACAAATGCTGCTTGCAGGACTTTTCCTAACGTCCCGCAAGCGCACTGCCCCAGTTTTCAGGCGCTATTTCTAGCACCAAAACTGCCTCAGAGTGAAAGGGGTCTAATGGGTTTGATTCAGCTTTAGTACAACTGAACTTTCAGTTTAAAGTGGAAGTAAAGCCTCCTATCATTTTCAGCCAAGGAAGCTGCCATCTTGGCCTGTGTTTAATCTTCAACTGGCATGATTTAATACGTTTTGACACCAGCCATTGGGTGGTTTGACAGTTTGGTTGCGAGGACAACCAATGTGACAGTTACATTTTCGGCATGTGCCAGGAATGTAACTTTAAAACTGTTAAATTGATGAGTTTACTTTAATGGCTGTATCACACCACAAAAGCACACTCTAGATCCGTTAGGGATGAGTTTCTGCATGCATGTTTTTAACACCCTGGAACTGACCGCGCTGACCTACTTTTTATGCTTTTTTGATGCAGAAAAAAAAAAAACAACACACTGGACTGCATATGGTGTGAACCATCCCTAAATCAACTAAATAATTCCAGATGCATATAAACAAAAAGGCATTAATATCTTACAGTTTGTTTACTTTAAAAAGCAGCCTGCATAGAAAATCCCATCTCCTGCCAGCATTTTGCAGAGAACAACCTAAAATACTCCCTGCCGAGTCATAGCTACAATTGTCAAATCAGTGGGGAGCACGAGCTTTGCAAAATGCAGAGCTAAAGGTCTGACTCAGTATGGGGCATGCTGGACCTCTGCAGAGAGACCACTGCCCCCCCACAGAGTGCAGAGGTTCCCTTGTACAGCATGCTGGCAGAGGACAGACATTTCTACAAAGGCTGTGCCTGCTTACTAACCACTTCCGGACTGGCTCACACCGATATACGTCGGCACTGTGAAGAGGGATATAGTTGTTATGGCAGTAGCTAGCTACCATAACCTTGGTATCCTTTTTTTTTTCCAGTGAGCGGTCTGGTTAGAGATGAAAGCGGTCTCCTGCCGCCGCTTACCGGAGCCGTCGGTAGCAGTGGAGGCGATCAGGTCTGCTCCCTGGCTTGGTACGGAGACGAATGATGAGAAGGCGGCTCCCACCCATCTCCATACTATTGCAGGGCAGAAGTGACATCAAAACGACCAACCTCACTCCCGAGTATCGCGGCTCCAGAGCTGTGATTGGCCGGAGACACTATGACGTCATGTGTGGAAGCCGTCGGTAACGGCACACTCACTGAAGCAAATGACGCGTACATGCCATTGCTTCAGTGCGCGTGATGACGTGCAGGTTTAGGAGATATCCTGGGCAGCTACAGGTAAGCTTTATTATAGGCTTACCTGTAGCACAAAGTGGTCTAAGTGTTTACAACCACTTTAAAGAGATTTTTTTTATTTGTTGTGCGATGTGTCCGACATAATGTTGCAGTCACGAAAAAATAAATAAATAAATTTAAAAAACCGCTGATCGCCACCATTACTAGTGAAAAAAAAAAATCTATAAAAATGCCATAAAAATATTGCCTATTATGTAGACGCTATAACTTTTGCGCAAATCAATAAACGCTTATTGAGATTTTTTTTACCAAAAATATGTAGAAGAATACATATCGGTCTAAACTGAGGAAAAAAAAAATGTTTTTATATATTTTTTGGGGATATTTATTATAGCAAAAAGTAAAAAATAATGCGTTTTTTTTTCAAAATTGTCGCTATTTTTTTTGTTTATATCGCAAAAAATAAAAAACCATAGAGGTGATCAAATACCACCAAAAGAAAGCTCTATTTGTGGGGGGGAAAAAAAGGGATGTTAATTTTGTTTGGGTGCCACGTCGCACGTTGCGCAATTGTCAGTTAAAGTGACGCAGTGCCGAATCGCAAAAAGTGCTCTGGTCTTTGGCCAGCTAAATAGTCCGGGAATGAAGTGGTTAATGCAGCTGAATAATGCAAAAATTATTTTAGGAGAGGAACTCCACTTTAAGTGGCTAAAGAACACCAACTGCAATCACATGTCCACAAAGGAAGTGCACTGTGCAACCTCTGCTTCCTGCATTACCAATCAAACGTAAAACGTCCAAGGCAGAGCTAAATTTCAATAGCTGTGAGAATCTTTTTAGCACTTTTTATTAGTATATTGTGTTCTGTGAGAGGCAATTTGGGGTACAGCATCTCCAGCAGACCTCATCCAGGATCACAGATAATGGATACCATGCGGAGGGTGGGCTGATGAAGCACAGAACTGTTTGAATAAAACACTAAACTACTATACTCCTTATGTGTTTCTCAATTACGACTAGCGTGCACATACAGTATCTTAGTGGAGAAGGAATCTGTGGTGCCTTTTGGTGCATATCACCATAATGACTGCTTACCCATTCTTAAAGAGGAACTCCAGCTCTCTGTGGAAAAAATAAAATGTTAGAAGCTACAAATACTGTAACTGCTAACTTTTAATAAACAGGTACTTACCAACCTAGAGATCCAGCGCCGTTATCACTTGGGCTGGTTCTTCACCAGTCCTTGGGTCCATCTTGAGTGTGAGAAGTCAGCTTTGACTTACTACTGGCTCAAAGTCCACTCCCCCCTTGTTAATGCACAAATTGTGTTGCGCTTTCTGAAAGGACACACAGCATCCTGGGAGTTGTGACGCGTCCCAGGAGGCGAAAGGAACATCGGAAAGGAGACGTATTAACCACTTTAGTTCCGTTTTAATGAGTTAACACGCTAGAGGGGGTCCTATGTGGTCGCTGTCTTCTCCTGAAAACTCTAGGCTTTGGCACGCTCAGCTATGTCTTAAAGAGCCCAGATCTCTTCACAGTACCTGGCACAAGGATGTTTACAATACTTGTGACAGCAATTAAAGTGATTAAAAAAAATCTAATTTAAAACAACTGAAATGGGTGGAGGATGTGGGTGATAGACGGGGATAAGTGGTCGGAGGCCCAGGAATTGGTCCACGGCTGTTCTTTAAACGTAACCCAAAGACTGTCCCGACTATATATATTATTGCGGGTTCATCATACCCCACTTCAATTGTTTGCTCTTGGACTTCGCCCAGACCCATTGTGTGTGAGATGCAAGGGAGACAATGGGGACCTGATACATCTCCTTTATTAGAGCCCAAAGTTGCACGGTTTTGGACTGACTTAGTAAACACCATCAACAATACTTTTCAAGTAACCGTCTCACTTGACCATAAAAAAAATTATTCTCTAGGGCCTCTGCTTTAAAAAAAAAATAATAATAAAATAAAGTTATATATGTTTGGGGGGTTCTAAGAAATTTTCTACCAAAAAATACTGATTGTTACGTGTAAACAAAAAGTGCCAGAAAAGGCCTGGTCTTCAAGTGGATATAAACGTTCACCATGAGCAGAGGTTGAGGATTTCCTTATCGAAGCTTCTAGACTGTAAGCTCTAATGAGCAGGGCCCTCTGATCACGCCTGTACTGAATCCCCAATGTTGTAAAGTGCTGGGCAAACTTGTTGGTGCTACATAAACCCTGTATTATAATAAGAAAAATCAAAGCAAACTTGACAGTTTAATGATTGGGTTTACACAGACTTTAAGATTCACGTCTTCCAATATTTAACCAATTCCCGAATTCATATATATCAGTTGCAAGTGATTAACCGGGATTATGGCTGAAGATATCAATAATAACCCCGGTACCATTTTTTTTTTCAGCAGATGACCGGCTTTCTCGTGAAACCAGTCCGAGCGGCTTGCCGGTGCTTTTCAGGCTTATTGTTACCATTGGTTTACCAGAGAAATGGTCTGACAGTGCGTCCGTCTGCTCCCATAGGCGATCAAAAGAGTTAACACTCTTTGATCGACTCTATGGCCTTGGTGGACCGGGGCAATGTCATGACATCACTTCTGGTCCAGGCTGGAAAAAATTTTTAAATGAAATATAAATGCACACATATACATATATATTTATATTACATTTTAGTTTTTGATCACTTTTATTCCTGTTACAAAGGATGGAAACATCCCTTGTAATGGAAAAAACAATTACTGATCCTATTTATGTAGAGATAGGGTGTCAAAAATACCCCAAATCTCTTTACCTTTAAAGCAAAAGATCACAATAAAATATAAATAAACAAAAAACTATATATATATATATCTCATGTTTAATAAAAAAAAAAAATATATATATATATATAAAATCCCTCTGTTCTCGTGCGCAGAAGTGAATGCATAGACACACCAGCATATGTAAACAGTATTTGAACCACACATGCGAGGTATCGCCACAAATGTTACAGCAAAAGCAATAATTATAGCGCTGGACCTCCTCTAACTCTAAACAAGTAACCTGTAAAGGCACTTAAAGCGTTGCCTGCAGAGATTTTTGAGTACCGTAGCTTTTTTGCCATTCCACGAGTGTGTGCAATTTCAAAGCGTGACATGTTAGGTATCTATTTAGGCCTCATGCACACGAGACGCAGGTGAAAACTCTGCTCAAAAAAATCTGAAACGCGCGTTTTGCCGCGTTTAGACGTGTTCGCGTTTATAAGCATTTATAAAGATAACATCATGTAGACCCTCCCCAAGCTCTCAAAGCATGTTTTTTTAACTATTTCTGCTATTTTGATCAGAGTGAGCAGCAGCAGCATAGAGAGCAGTTGTATACTTGCATCTGCCTCTCTTTCTGTGGTATATATTTTGAAATGGATTCCATATTGAATATATGTCAGGAAATGCTCCTGATGTTGCTCTTGATGAGACAGCAATGTCGTCGCAAATTTCGTGAGAGGTCCAGAGTCAGAGCTCTTCGATATTGGACCCATCCGTTGGTGGGACAGCAAATGTCCGTTGGATATTTCACAAACATGAATGTGCAGCTGCGTACCTACCCCGACAAGTTTAATTTTAGCCGGATGTCCATTGTCACATTTGATCTGCTCTTAGAAAAAGTGCGACCTGGTCTGACATTCATGGACACCAATATGAGAAACAGTGTGTCACCAGAGGAACGTCTGTTGGTAACGATCAGGTATGTGTATATATTTATAAAATATATTTATCTATAGATGTACAGATTAATTTTTTTTCTCTGTCCTTTATTTTAAAAAAAATAATGTCTATTTATAGCAAATCATCCAATTTTTTAAAATATCTAAAATTTTCTTGTGGCATTTTTTAACATGTTTTCATTATTTTTAATATAAAACAATATTAAAACAGTTAATTATTTATTTTTTAATCTTAATATATGTTTTTATTCATTTTTTATAGTTTCAAATTGTTTTATTTAAAAGCAAATCTATGTTAATTAGATTTTTTATAATTGTTTTAAATTTATTTGGCCAATTTTTTAATATATTTTTAACATGTTAAAAATTGCCACAAGAAAATTTTTGATATTTTAAAAAATTGGATAATTTGCTATAAATAGACATTATTTTTTTTTAAATAAAGGACAGAGAAAAAAAATTCATCTTTACATCTATAGATAAATATATTTTATAAATATATACACATAGCTGATCGTTACCAACAGCAGTTCCTCTGGTGACATACCGTTTCTCATATTGGTGTCCACGAATGTCAGACCAGGTCGTACTTTTTCTAAGAGCAGATCAAATGTGACAATGGACATCCGGCTAAAATTAAAAAACTTGTCGGGGTAGGTACGCAGCTGCACATACATGTTTTATATTTTTATCGTGAAATATGTATTGATTAATATATTTTAATTCTTTGCTGCTGTATATGGTAGTATAATATTTTTAATGCCTTATTAAAATATCCAGAATCCTAACCCTAACCATTCATCCTAACACTAACCACTAACCCTAACACTAACCCTACCCCTAACAGCTAACCCTATCCCTTACACTAACCCTAAACAACCCTAATCCAACCCTTAATCCTAAACAATAACCCTAACCCTAACGGATAACCACTTACCATAACACCCAACCCTAATGACCAAATTACATTGCCGCAGATGGTCACAGTTGACTTTGAGGCCATGTATCACTGATGCAGAAAAGTGCATGACATGACATTGGGGTTCCTGGCAATAATTGGCCCCAAGATATGGGCCCCCAAATGTCATCCTCCGATGCAGAAAAGTGCATGACATTTTGCGACCCGAATTTGGGGCTGCCTATCTCGAGGTCACTTGGTGATAGGAACCCCAAATTTGGATATGTTGTAGTGCTAGATCCACAGTGTCTGCATACCAAATGTGGGGTTCCTGGTAATAAGTGGCCCCAAGATATGGGCCCCCAAAGTCAGGTCACAAAATGTCATTCTCTGATCATATTTCTGAGTTTTCAGGTCCAAAAAATTGGGTTCCTTTAAAAACGCATATAAACGCAAACACGGCTAAACGCGGGTGCCGCGTTTAGCCGCGTTTTGCGTCTGAAACTTGGAAATTTTTGCTTCTGGAAAAACGAGGTTAAAAGCAACTGCATAAAGATGGCAAAAAACGAGACTGTGTGCATGGACACATAGGATAACATTGAATGAGTTCAGGGGCAGTTGAAAAAAAAGTGTCCAACTGCATCTGAACACGCGTTTAACTGCGTCTCGTGTGCATGAGGCCTTACTTGGCCTAACATCTTAAAAAAATTGGGCTAACCATTGTTTTGTTTTGTTTTTGCCCAAAAAAAAATGCACCGCTGAACAAATACCGTGTGACATAAAGAAATTGCAACACACACATATATATATATATATATATATATATATATATATATATATATATCAAAATCTATTATATATTATAAAAAATATATATACACACACACAAACACATACATATACTGTGTATAAAGTTTGGGGGTTATAAGTAATTTTCTAGCACAAAATACTGATCTAAACTTGTAAACAAAAAGTGCCAGAAAAAGCCTGGCCAGCAACTGGCTATAAGTCAAAAACTTGGACCCATCTTCAATATCTGCCCAGCTGGCAATAATCAGCCATAAAAGATAAAAATAATCCTTATAGTTGCCTTACCTATCGCCCTCCCTTCCCCTCTGTATGTATCCTGTCCCCATAGTCTCTATCCAGCCATGGGCCGTTTTGATCAGATATTGTGAATATCATAATGTCCATCACCCAAGTCATGTATGCCATATCTGGACCCAGCTGGTCTTTGCGATGCCCAGCCTCCCGAGCAGCTGTGCGGGTTTTCTGTTATAATTTGTTATTATAATGTTCTGGGTCACGCTAGTGATTGTTTGGATGCCACCCCAGCTCCGCACACTGTTTGTCTTTCAATTGTGCTTTCTTGTTCTACCCTCCTCATTGTTTACTGCCCGGGCCTTTGATATATTGGATACGTTTGATATTTTTGATATACTTTATTTTTTTTATGTATGAGCTGCTTATTACCTTATATGACCCTTTCTGTTCCTTATGTTAGTGCTATTAAATCATCTCTGCTGTCTGTTTTTGACTGTTAAATGCACTTTCTTTGAAAAAAAAAAAATAATAATAATAATAATCCTTATATATGACCAGAAGTCCTAAAATCTGAATAGCCCCACAGAAATCGGAACAGGGAAATATCCGGTAACAATGTAGAGGCTTTAACTGTGAACGCTAACTAGATGTTATATATAAAAAAAAAAAAAAAAAAAAAAAAAAAATGCTAAACACACCTTAGTGATTCTCTATAGCCGCTGTGTATAAAGAGCGGCGCCCTGCACACACAGACGCTCCCATCCAGTGCCAGCTGTAGGTAGCCGGGATGCTGGAGGAGATGCAGTTTCCTAGGTAACCAGAAAGCCCTTGTGGCGCCTTAGACGCAGCGGGGCTCCCTCCAAGGATGGGAAAGAATAAACAGCTATTAACTTTACACCTGTTATGACGGCTGGATGCCTCTTGACATATCCGAGAAAAACATTTCCACAGGCCGAGGTTTTATTGGGGTTTTTTTTTTTTTTTTTTTTTTTATTCTTTTTGAAGACGGCTGAATCAGTAAGAAAGTCATTCACTTTGGTTCTAAGAGTCCACTTATTATCTAATTGTCCTACGGAAGAAGGTAGAAAATCGCTACCGAGATGATAACAATTTATCAGCCGTCTCACATAAAAGGTGTACTTGTAATAGCGAGATTTCTGACGGAAGATTAATATTAAAAGCAAAATTCTTCCCACGCAGAATATATGACACAGACAGAGAGCAACATGAAAAACTCTCACTATGTATACTAAGGATGGAGGACTACATACAGCTCTACATTCTGTAATCACCAATAATAAATACACAACTATAATATACTACATAAAACAAACCCAATAACAGACATGTAAAAAAAAAAAAAAAAAAAAAAGATTATTATTCATTCTAATGATGAGGCAGGATTCTAAAAATATGTTATAAATAGAATAATAGAAAAATCTTCACATGTATAATATTTTACATTAGGAAACCCAGAAAAATACATAAAAAAAAGAAGATTAATAATGATAATATAGCATTTTAAAGTTTATGTGCAATATTATACCTATGAATATTTTACTTTTTTTTTTTTTTTTTTTTTTTTTACAAATATTGTTATTAATATTCATACCAATAACAATATCAAAATCTTCATAGGTATAATATTTTACATAGACAAACTTAAGACTTTTTAAAAGATAATTATAATCATTACCTTTATTATTATTAATAATAATAATAATGAAAAAAATAATAATTGCAAAAAATTGAGAAACGATACAGTGAATGAGCAGAGGTAGCGATGATAATTAATCAGAATAATAATAAGAATGACTAATACATTTTAAGTCTATTTTTGTGAGTTTGTCTATGCAAAATATACCTAGGGTGATTTTTCTATTATTGTTAATAATAATAATTATAATAACAACAACAACAACAATACAAAAATCATCCTAGGTATATTTTGCATAGACAAACCCACAAAAAGATTTAAAAATGTATTAATTCATTCTTTATCATTATTAATAATAGAAAGAAGATAATGATTATAATAATCTTTTAAAAAGTCTTAAAAGTTTGTCTATGTAGAATATTATACCCATGAAGATTTTACTATTATTATTTGTATGAGTAATAATAATAATATTACTCATACAAATTATTATTACTCATACAAATAATAATAGCAAAATCTTCATGGATATAATATTCTACATAGACAAAAACTTTTAAAAGATTATTATAATCATTATGTTCTATTACTAATAATGATAAAGAATGAATAATACATTTTTAAATCTTTTTTGTGGGTTTTTCTATGCAAAATATACCTAGGATGATTTTTCTATTAATATTAACGTTGTTAATATTAGTTATATAAAATTAATACATTTTATATAAAATGAATGAAGATTTTGGAATTATTTGTATGAATAATAATAATAACAAAATCGACATACGTATAATATTGCACATAGACACACCCACAAAAAGACAAAAAAAAAAAAAAAAAGATATTCTCATTATTATTAATAATAATAATAATAATAATAATAATAAATACTTTTAAAAGTCCCTTTTAAAATCTCTTTTTGTGGGTTTCTCTGTGAAGATTTTTCTGATATTATTATGATTATTTGCGGGAATGTGTTTTTTATTATTTTGTCAATAATAAGAAGAATATTAACATGGATGATTGCCAGAATGTGTTTTTTTAAATTTGTTGATATTGATGTCTGCCAATCATCAATAATAATAATAATAATAATCACAAAGAAGAATTAATAATAATAATAATAATAATAATAATAATAATAATAATGATGCTTGCCAGAAGGTGTTTTTTTTTTTTTTGTCATTATTATTAGGAATTAATGTTAAAAATAGATTATATATTATGATGATCATCTGTAGTATAATGACAGCAAAAATATTCACTCTTAATATTTTATATAGGACAGGACTTAAAAAAAAAAAATTATATATATATATATATATATATATATATATATATATATATATATATATATATATATATATATATATATATATATATATATTTTATACTACCAATTATAAAGAACAAAATTCTAAAAATAATATATTATACATTATGACGATCATCAATAATATTATTAATACTAATAACGGCAATATTTTCATAAGTATTATATTTTATATAATAGATATAAAAAACGAATAATAATAATAATAATAATAGTTCAAATGATAAGAACTTGACACTATAAATATATTTCACATTTTGACAATTAAAAATGTAAAAGTAAAACCTTAACATATTATACACAATAGACAGATGTAACAAAGACATTTAAAGTGAATGTAAAGAAATAAAAGTTGAAGAAGTTTCTATTCCTTGTACTGATCGCTCAGCATCCCAGAGCCCCACAGCACACATTAGAGGAAGAAGAGCCCCCCGCTTTCTGTCTCTGATTTCCAGGGAAGACCCCGGGAGATTCTTCTCTCCCGGCTGTGAAAACTGATGAGCGCCCTATGAAGAGTGAGCTGTCAGTACCCTTCTTCTCATTTCTACAAACTTTTCAATGATTATTTTTCTTCCGGTGCTATGTACTAAAAAACAGACTGAAATGACATGGAACAACCCGAGTTATGAACCCGCAATGATCCTCCTGGTGGTTTAACCACAAAGGTGAATGTTTAGAAAGCAGCGGATCTGACATTCCCTCCATGTGAATCTCCCGGGTACACATGGCGATGACCGGCTGACCCCCCCGGTGAATATTTGGTGAAAGTCACATTCACCGATTTATAAATAAGCCCCACCGTGTCCCTGGAAATCATGGCTGCAATGAGCCCCCCACCCGGCGTACCCCAATGGAGAATAGGATGGTCAGCGATGTACAATATAAATCCAGTATTGATTATTACCTGATCAATGATCAATAAATCAGTGGCGGTGACCCCCACCCATATATAATAATCACCATCATCCATCCAATCCCCTCCCCTTCTATCAGCAGGCTGCCCCTCACCTGTTACATGCACACAGCCCACAACATGAGGACAATGCAGAATACAATGACAGCTCCCACCCCACACCCACACACTGCTACACTCCCCATCCCTCCTCCCCTCCACCATCCCGCACAGGGGAACACATGGCCCTCCTATGGACACACACAACACACCACCGTACTGTACCGAGCACTCACTCTGCTGCCGAATGAGATGAATAAAGACAGAGAGGGAACTGCCAGGTGAGTGGGCGGAAGTGACGTCTTCACTCCCTACCTGTACGGCTTCAGTAAGGGCGGAAGCCAGGGAGAGAATCACACCGCACGCTCGGCTGCTAGTTTCTTCAGAGAGCAGGAAGTGACCAGAAACTAAGGGCGGAAGTGGTGCTAGGGCGTGAGACAGAACTGGCAAGAGAGAGTTGTATGGCGCTAAAAGAGTCCAAAGGGATTTGCATAGCTCCCAACTGTGGCTGATTTGGAGCAAAGTCCCTCATTCCACCTCATGTATCCCTCATTTGGCCCATAGGGGCTGCTGGTGAATGCGGTTCATCTCCCACCATGCACAGGCAGGCACACAAGCTTCCAGTCAGGAAGAAGTCCTTGCAACTTTGTTTTTTTTGTTTTATTAGGTAAATAGAATTTGGATTAGGATAGGGTGCATATGGGATGCCCACTTGATTGAAAAACATTGGTAAGGACTTAAAGCGGAACATCAATCATTTTTTCAACTTTCTATCTATTAAATCCTCTGCCCTTGTTGTTTGTAACTTTGGATAGTAAAACATTTTTTTCTGCCAGTAAATAGCTTATGCAGCCCACTTCCTGTTTCTTGTCTGGTAAAAAGCCTAGGCTTATGACATCATGCACAGCTCTCTCTCACTATTGTGAGAGTTTACCAGGAAGGGAGGGGGTGAGTCATAAGAGGGCCAATGAGAGCTGTGGAGCAGCAGGTGTGTTTCTGTGTAAGTCCAGGAAGTGAACAGGCAGCAGCTTCAGTTAAAATGGATGCAGCCAGACTAAGTGGAGGAGATTTCTGCAGCATATTTGGCAAGTACAGATTCACAGTATATATAAAATAATATTGAAAGTGGTTGGAGGGAAGCTTAAGAATGGCAAAGATGTTTTATTACAAATTATGTGAGCAGACTGCAGTTCCTCTTTAAAGTGGAGGGCCACCCTGAAAAAAAAAATACATTAAAAATTAGAAAAAAGTCAGAAAAAAAAAATGAAATTTTTTTTTTTTTTAATTTACCAGAAATGCCTGTTTCTAGGCACATCATCCTAATCTGCCTCTTCCTCCTCCGCAGAGATCTTCTGGTCTTCTCTCCTCCGTGCGGCGTCTTCTGGAACTGTGTGTCCCAGAACACAGCGTGCCCCATTCACAAAGCGATGCGTGGCTCGCGCATGCGCAGTAGGAAACGGGCAGTGAAGCCGCAAGGCTCCACTGCCTGTTTCCCTTAGCCAAAATGGCTGCGCCGGGACCCGAGACCGAGGGACGGGTCAGCCTCGGGTGGCCGACATCGCGGGCGCCCTGGACAGGTAAGCCTGCTTATTAAAAGTCAGCAGCTACAGTGTTTGCAGCTGCTGACTTTTAATTTTTTTTTTTAAACCGGCCCTCCTCTTTAACTATATATATATTCCAGTATATAAAGTATCTCACAAAAGTGAGTACACCCCTCACATTTTTGTAAATATTTTATTCTATCTTTTCATGTGACAACACTGAAGAAATGTCACTTTGCTACAATCTAAAGTAGTGAGTGTGCAGCTTGTATAACAGTGTATATAAACAAATATAAACAAATGATAAAAGCTGCACCAAAAAAAATGTATGCACAGGGTGGATATATTCATGGAGAATTGATTCATGTAAATCACAATTAATTTATTTATTCTTACACGTTAATTTATTTATTTATTCAATTCAATGTATTTATTTGATATTTATTCATTAATTATTGATTTTTTATGGTATAAGTATTTATTGAGTATTGATTTTAGCGCACTAATAATTTTTATAGTTTATTCTTACATGGGAACGTTTTCAAGAAGGGGCTCGGTGCTGCCATCTGTACTTGTTCCTGTATAGAGAATGTTCGAGGAGACTTAGCAAAGTGAGTTGTCCTCTTGCAAATATTCAGTGAATCTGGAGTATCCCATATCACCCTACTCCCCACCCAAGTTCTTCAGCAATAAAAAGCCTAAAAAGACATCCCCTAACCCAGTGATGCTGAACCTTGGCGCCCCAGATGTTTTGGAAAAACATTTCCCATGATGCTTATGCACTCTGCAGTGTAGATGAGCATCATGGGAAATGTAGTTCCAAAACATCTGGGGTGCCAAGGTTCACCATCACTGTCCTAGCCACTTGCCGACCACCTAACTGGGAATTTACATCATGACTTTGGGTTGTGGCTGCAGCTTGATGCCATAGTCCTGGTATTTTCTTTTCCCTCAGACAGACAGCTTTCAGATAAAAGTGATCACTGCAGTGGATTTGCCACAGGATCAATTTTTGAAGTGGTGAGAAAGGTGCCCCTCCCCCCTTTTCCCAGGCTTGCGCTACCGGTCGTTGAGCCTGGGAGCCATCCTGTGTTGGCAGTCTTTTCCCAGAGTGATAAGCAATGGCAAGATGGCCACCGCTAATCTCTATGCCCTTGGAGGGACGTCATGATGGCACATATAGGTCTCGTGCCATGTAAATATGTTTTTTTTTTTTTTTTTTATCTTTTGCTTTTAGGGGTAAAGGAGATATTTGGGCTCTTTTGGACCCCAGTTCTCTCCATAAAGAGGACCTGTCATGCTGTATTGTTATCGCAAGGGATGTTTACATTCCTTACGATAGCAATAAGGCCTGATTGACATCTATGCATTTTGCATATTCCGGGTGCATTTTGCGTTTTTCAATACACATTTTTGATCCATTGAAGTCTATGGAACCAAAAACCAGAAAAAAATCCCTGGCCCTTTCCATAAAATGCACGGATGGGAACTACATCCATAGGAAACCATGTTACATTGACTGTAGTGTGTTTCTGCAAAACGGAAACGCACTAAAAAATGCAAAGGTGTGAACCAGGCCTTAAAGCAGCCATTCTCAACCAGGGTTCTGTGGAACCCCGGGGTTCCTCCAGAGGTTGCTAGGGGTTCCTTGAGTTGTGGCTGATGAACCACCTACAGAGTTCAAAGTTAAGCATCACTTAGCAAAGCCAGCAGCATGACACCAACATTTTTTTTAGCCGTCTTTAAGGATTCTTCCTATTGACCACCAGTATAAGGGGCATTGTTCCTTTTGACCCCTGATAAATTGGTTTTAGTAACGGTTCCTCGAGACCCGAAAATTATTTTTGGGGTTCCTCTAGTGTTAAAAGGATGAGAAAGGCTGCCTTAAAGTGATCTAAACATTTTTTTCTAAAGGGACAGTGTAAATTAGGCTTGTGCAATTCGTTTCGTAACGAATCGAAATTCGGCCAAATTTTGCATCTTTCGGACATTCGGATGCATCCGAATGTCCGAATAAAAAAATAACAAATTACAACGAATACGAAAGAAATATAACGAATGAATTCGACATGATTCGAAATTATTTCAACCGCATTCGAAATTATTTCAACCGCATTCGAAATTATTTCAACATGATTCGACATTATTTCAACCGCATTCGAAAATATTTTGTGACCCGACTTTAAGGCCATGTATCTCGGGGTCTCTTGGTGCTAGAAACTCCAAATTTGGATATGTTGTAGTGCTAGTGTTGTGTTTGCATACCAAATTTGGGGTTTCTAGCTATAAGTGACCCCGAGATATGTGGCCCCAAAATCGGGTCGCAAAATGTTATTACCGGTAGTTATTAGAGCAGAGAATGACATTTTGCAATCTGATTTTGGGGCCACATATCTCGGGGTCACTTATAGCTAGAAACCCCAAATTTGGTATGCAAACACAATGGTACTAGCACTACAACATATCCAAATTTGAAGTGTCTAGCACCAAGTGACCCCAAGATACATGGCCCTAAAGTCGGGTCACAAAATATTTTCGAATGCGGTTGAAATAATGTTGAATCATGTTGAAATAATTTCGAATGCATTCGAAATTATTTCAACATGATTCGACATTATTTCAACTGCATTCGAAATGATTTCAATATGATTCAACATTATTTCAACCGCATTCGAAAATATTTTGGGACCCGACTTTAGGGCCATGTATCTCGGGGTCACTTGGTGCTAGACACTTCAAATTTGGATATGTTGTGGTGCTAGTATTATTGTGTTTTCATACCAAATTTGGGGTTTCTAGCTATAAGTGACCCCGAGATATGTGGCCCCAAAATCGGGTCGCAAAATGTCATTCTCTGCTCTATTAACTAATAACATTTTGCGACCCGAATTTGGGGCCACATATATCGGGTTCACTTATAGCTAGAAACCCCAAATTTGGTATGCAAACACAATAGTACTAGCACTACAACATATCCAAATTTGGAGTTTTTAGCACCAAGTGACCCCGAGATACATGGCCCTAAATTCGGGTCACAAAATATTTTCGAATGTGGTTGAAATAATGTCGAATCATGTTGAAATCATTTCGAATCCGGTAGAAATATTTTCGAATTTCGTTGAAATATTTTCGAATGTGGCCGATTTTTCGAATTCGGTAGAAAACTAAACAAAATCCGAAAACGAATTTAAGGAAGTTAACGAATATAACTAAACGAAATTTATGAATTAACTAATTAAAACGAAACGAAACTAAACAAATTTTTTCCTTTTGCACATGTCTAGTGTAAATATGTTAAAACATTTAATAAAAAAAATGTTTACAGCGTCCCCGTCCCCGCATGCTCATGCGCAGTAGTAAACACATACAGAGATCATGCCCACATATGTAAATGGTGCTTGCACGACACATGAGGTATCTCTGAAAATGTCTGAGCGAGAGCAAAAATTCCAGCTACTCTTCTGTAACTCTAAACTGGTAACCTGTAGCAATTTTGAAAGTGTCGCCTAAGGAGATTTTTAAGTACCGTCGTTTGGCACCATTCCATGAGCACGTGCAATTTTAAAGCATGACATGTTAGGTATCTATTTATTCGGCATAACGTCATCTTTCATGTATAAAACATTGGGGTGTAAATTCTGTTTTATTTTTTATTTTAAATTAACGAAAGTGTGTTTTTTTTCCCCCAAAAATTACGTTTGAAAAACCAGTATGCAAAAACCATGTGACATAAAAAAACTGCAATGACCGCCATTTTATTCTCTAGGGTCTCTGATAAAAAAATTTATAAATATAATGTTTTGGGGGTTCTAAGTAATTTTCTAGCAAAAATATGGAAACAACAAATGTCAGAAAAAGGCCTGACTAGACTGATTATTGAGTCAGAGTGAACAAACTGTTGCTGTGTGCCTGGCTGCCTCTGCTCTAATTCTGGGAAAGAACTGATTAAATGACAGCGGCTCCTAGGGGGGTAGCGCTCCATGAATGGTTAATAAAAATATGTTTTTTTTGGTAAAAAAAAAAGACACATAGGAGGTTCACTGTAAAACCCCTCCTGTATTGTACATAAACAAATTTAGTCCTCATTCACTATTTGGCGTAACCAGGAAAGGTTATCTATGAGATCAAGGTAACATTTGAGGTCTGCAGATACTGATATAAGCTGATTACACTCCCAGAATCCTTTGCACCAGATCTGCTCTATTTATAGGGGACACGTCCTAAATCCTCTGGAGCACTCTCCGATCGTTCTAATAGGAATCTAATAGGAGGCGTATCTTAGGAATATAATAGGAGGCGTATCTTTTTTTTTTTTTTTTTTTTTTTTTTATATAAGGTCTTGTGGAACTCCTTAGCAGGTAGGTGATCCCTTACCAATTTAAATGTCCAGTACATGTTTTAGCAATCTATAAAGGGCAGCAGTAGTGACGGGCAATAATCTTTTAAAAACTCATCTGACTACCATATTATTACATGGGACAGGTTGCTGCATTGCAATGGCTTATGTCATACATTTGTATTTGCACAAACTAGAGAAGACATCATTATGGTGAATTTTGCTATGACAGGCAAAATAATGGCTGTGGGGAAAAGGAAAATAAACTAAGTAGGAGGCTTTTTACCTTACAATTATATATATATATATATATATATATATATATATTTTTTTTTTTTTATTATTATTATTATTAAGTAAAAAAAACAGTATTTAGATTTATTTTATTATTTTTTATTTTATTTATTATTTTGATTTATATGCTGAAATATATATATTGCATTAATATTTTATCACATGATCATATTAATGTAAAGTGCCTTCCGCTGGAGTTTTAATTAAAAAGCACCCTACGAAATTATAGGATAAAGGCTTGTACACATGAGCGTAATAAAATTCTAATATTTACGCAGACTCTTGGCAGAAATACCCTACATAAAAAGTATGTAATTTTCTACAAATTAATTCTCTGTATAGGCGTTTAGACACATAAACTATCGCAAAGTTTTCACATCTCTAAAAATTTTCTTCCTGTAGCTACGTTTTTAATCCCAGTAGGTTTACATTTATGCATGTGTAAATTGTGTGAAATAAATGATCGCTGGCGCAGAATTTTCTACTTTGATTTCATGCAGCTGAACTCAGTGAAAGTATACCGAGCACAACCCATAATAGACAATACTGCTTCAAATCTGTAAAAAATAAAGCCTACACTGTACGCAACTATTTATTTTTATGCCCAGGTGCATGAGCTCTTAAAAAAAATACTTATCCCACTGCACATGCCTGGAAAATTTGCTGTCTTGAAGAACTGCGCAGTAACAGGACACAGTAACTATGCACCACCAGCATGCATCCAGAAAGGTCGGATGTTAACCACTTGCTTACTGGGCATTTAAACCCCCTACCTATCCAGACCAATTTTCAGCTTTCAGCGCTGATACACTTTGAATGACAATTGAGCGGTCATACAACACTGTACCCAAATGAAATTTGTATAATTTTTCCCCCCAAATAGAGCTTTCTTTTGATGGTATTTGATCACCTGTGCAATTTTAATTTTTTGTTGAAAAAAATGTAAAAAGACAGAATTAAAAAAAAATACTTTTTTTAAATTTGTTATAAAATTTTAAAACTGGTAATTTTTGTCCGTCATTGGTGTACGCTGATGAGGCGGCACTGATTGGTTACACTGATAGGCAGCACTTCTTTTTTTTTTTTTTTTTTTTTTTTTTTTTTTTTGTTTTAAATATTGTTTATTTCGTTTTCCACATTTACAAAAAGAACAGTACAAAATATTCCTTATACATACTTTTAAAAATCACTTTGACTAACATTCATGTTATTTCAGTGTTTTCAACATTCACATAAAAACAAACAGTCAAAAAAAAAAAAGTACACATTGGGTGCCCAACCGGATCGATCTTAAATATCCCAAAAGGGGAGAAGAAGAAGAGGAGAGAGAGAGGGAGGGAAAAGAAAAAAAAAAAAAAAAAAAAAAAAAAAAGGTTTTAAGCCCGCCCCCTCCCCCTCTCTTCATGTGTTTAGAATTATCCTTTTGTGATTTTATCTTACCCATATTTATTACCCCTCCCACGTGACGCTTTTTCTTACTTCCAATTTGTGATTTGTGTAAGGTGGGGATTCCTCTCCTTCCATCCCCACTCCCTTCTACAAAAAAAAAAAAAAAAAAAAAAAAAAAAAAAAAAAAAAACCCCCCGACAAACCCCCTAAAGGGCCCCAGAACAAGGGGTCCCCCATCTCCTCCCCCCCACGCAAAAAAAAAAAAAAAAAAAAAAAAAAAAAAAAAAAAAAAAAAAAAAAAGGGGGAGAACCAAGGGGGGGAAAGGATCCTTTCCCCTTCTCCTCCCTTCTTCCCTCCTCTCCTCCTCCCTCCCCTATAAAAAATAAATAAAAAAATTTTATAGGGGGCTATGAAGTATATGCATCTTATCTCCCTCCCCTAGATGCCCTCTCCATCCCCCATAATTCCAAGATATATTGAGGATTTTCTAAATTCCATCCAGTTCCTCCAAGTCACCTGGAATCTAATTTCGGCTCCCCGTTGAAGGTGTATTAGTTCTTCCATAATCCTCAATCTATCTATTTCCCTAAACCATTCTCTTATCCCGGGTGTTTCCTTTACTTTCCAGTATCTCGGGATCAGTACTTTCGCTGCGTTTAGCAAAAATGGAGTTAATGCTCTTCTATATTTTTCCCTAGGGCCCTCGGCCGCGTGAAACAAACATTTCCAGGGATCCAGTTCTATTTCCTTCCCGTCGATCTCTTTAATTAAACCCACCACCTTTTCCCAGTATAACTGGATTGCACTGCATTGCCACCATATATGGGCATGGGTTCCCTCCCTCCCACACTCTCTCCAACAAAGGGGTGATAAGTCTTTGTTAATCTTATGCATTTTCGATGGAACATAATACCATCTAACCAATAATTTATAGTTCATTTCTTGGATCTTCGTATCTATTGAAGTGGAGTGGGTATAGTCTATAACTTTCCCTTTCAGTTTTTCTGGGATTGATTGATTCAATTCCCCTTCCCACCTCCCAAAAGCCGGTATCGCCTCATCCTCCATTAAAGATATTAAGGTCCTATATATCTTAGAGATCCCCTGTCTGCCCGCTCCTCCTCGGTCAATCAATTTCTCCCAAGGGTTTAAATTGTCACCCGAGCGGAGAGGTTTTGGAAGGGACTCAACAAAATGTTGGAGTTGTCTGTATCTCCATCCATCCCATGGTGTTCTTCCGTATTTCTCTCGTATCTCCTCTAATGAGCATAAGCTATTTGCTTTTAACACATCCCTTAACCTTAATATGTCCCTATGCGTCCACTTCTGGAACATTTTGTTTTCTTTCCCTGGAGGAAAATAGTTATTTCCTGACAGGGGCATTAGAGGGCTATTGTTGTTTTGACCTTCTGTACCTTTAAGTACCCCATCCCATGTTCTTAATGTTTCCATTGTAATCGGGGATATTCTTCCAGAGAGACCCCTAAACTTCATTGGAATCCAAATGGTCTGGCTCAGGACAACATTACTCATATTATCTTCCAGTGATACCCACTTTTTAAATGGAGCGTTGTAAACCCAATCCAAAATCCTCCTCATTACCGCTGCTGAATGGTATTTTTGAAAATCTGGGAGAGATACCCCTCCCTTATCCTTAGGCCTATTCATTACCTTATAAGAAACGCGACTTCCTCTTTTGTTCCATATAAATTTCTGAATCAGGGATTTAATAATTCTAAAATAGGCCCCTGGGATATTTATCGGGAGGCTCTGAAAGACATATAGAGCCTTTGGCAGAATCATCATTTTAATTACGTTTATCCTGCCAAACCATGACAGTCTGTGTGCAGGGTAACCTTTAAGATCTTGTTTAATTTTATTTAAAAGAGGGAGATAATTATCTTGATATAAATCTGTAACTGATGTCGATAAGTATATTCCTAAGTATTTCAGGCCCTTCTCTTTCCACACAAAGGGGAAAAGAGCTCTAAGTTCTCTTCTCTCCTCTGGGGAGGAATAGACATTTAATATCTCAGTTTTCTCTCTATTGATCTTAAAGTTCGAAACATTCCCATATTCCTCCAACTCCTGCAAGATCCTAGGAAGGGACTGTTTGGGATTCGTTATATAGAGCATAATATCATCTGCAAATGCAGATATCTTATGCTCCTTCTCTGATACTTTTATTCCCTCAATACCTTGGTTCGCTCTTATAGAAACCAAAAGAGGTTCCAAGGAGAATACAAAAAGTAAAGGAGATAATGGGCATCCCTGACGTGTACCATTATATAGCCCAAAAGAATTTGATAGGGTCCCATTCACCTGAATCTGAGCTGTAGGGTTAGAGTATAAGGCCTCTATCCACCGCAGCATTCTTGGGCCTAAACCAAATTTATATAATGTCTGCAGCATGTATTCCCATTCTAACCTATCAAATGCCTTTTCCGCATCGACCGATAGGAAAAGGGAAGACTGCTTCTTCTTCTTCTTAACTTCCTGCATTAAGAGGGTTGTCCTCAGTATATTGTCCCTCGCCTCCCTTCCAGGTACAAAACCTGCCTGATCTCCTTCTATACAATCTGGCATATATTGTTTCAGCCTCTCGGCTAAAATCCTTGCATAAATTTTTACATCCTCATTAATCAGAGAAATAGGTCTAAAGCTAGAGCATAATGTTGGGTCTTTCCCTTCCTTTGCTAATATAGTTATAAAGGCCCCCAAAGCTTCCTTCCGTATCTCCCTTCCTTCCCCTATTGAGTTCATGTACTGATGGAAATAAGGTGTTAAAGGTCCCAAAAACTTTTTAAAGTATAATGATGTGTATCCATCGGGCCCTGGGCTCTTCCCATTCTTACTATCCTTAATTGCTCTTTCTATTTCCTCCTTAGAGATATCCCTATCGAGCATACCAGCATCCTCCTCTGCTATCCTCGGTAGATCTATCTTCCGGAGATATTGTTCAATTTTTTCCCTTCTCTTTTGTTTATCCTTGGGGTCCTGGTTACCATTTACCTTATACAGTAGTTGGTAGTATTCTGAGAAGATGTTACTAATATCCCTTGTTGCATATTTCATTACTCCCTTCTTATCTTTAATTTTTGCGATATAATTAAAATTTCTTCTAGGTTTAATTACCTCTGCCAGGATTCTCCCCGGTTTATTACCAAATTCATATTGTCTTTTAGCGGACTTTAAAAAGGCCTGCCTGGTTTCCTGTTCCAGTATGTCTCTCAGTGCCTCCCTTTTTCCCATAAGTTCGTCCATTATTTTATGGTCATTTAATCCTTTATGTAACTGTTCCAACTCCTGGATTTCCTGTAAAATCAGTGATTTTTGCGTTGACCTTATTTTCCTCCTCTTAGCTGCTTCTGCTATCAATCTCCCTCTCATGTATACCTTATGGGTCTCCCACAACACAGTTGGTGCAATATTTTCTACATTATTTTCTTTAAAAAATAAGTTCATATCTCTTTCCAAAGCTTCAAATATTTTATGGTCATGCAAGAGGGATTCATCCAACCTCCATACTCTTTGCCTAATCGGTATATCCTCCAGGTCCAAAACAGCCATAACTGGGGCATGATCAGAGAGAGTTATAGATTTTACTTCTACTTTCTTTAACCCCTCCAAAAGCTGATGGTCCAAGAGGATATAATCGATTCTTGAGTAAGAGTGATGTACCTGGGAGTAATATGTAAAATCCTTTCCCCCTGGATGCGCAATTCTCCACACCTCTACTAGTTGCTGTCGATGTAGTTTTCGTTTAATTATCTTTAGGTATTTACCTTCTGAGCGTAGGGATGGGGGTTGGGCATCCAGGGTTGGATCAAATACAAAATTAAAGTCCCCTGCCATAATCACCCCCCCTTCCTTAAAACATTCTAATTTATTCAGCACTTTCCCCAAGAAGGGACAGGGGAGATAATTAGGGCAGTAGATACAAGCCAACGTATACATTTTATTAAAAATCAAACCTTTGATAAATAAATATCTCCCTTCAGAATCCGATTCCATATCCTTTAAAGTAAAGGGGGTATTTCTGTCAAACCCAATAGCAATTCCTCTTGCCCTTTTGCTAGAGGAATATCCATGAAACCAAGTTGGATAATTTTTAGACTTCAGACCACTATTATGGGACCATTTAAAATGAGTTTCCTGTAGGAAAGCAATATTTGATGACCATTTTTTCAACTCCTGCAAAATCTGATATCTCTTATTGGGACTATTTAACCCTCTAACATTATATGTAACAATCTTCAACGGGGCCATCTTTCATGGAGATTGGTTATAGCCCACCATAAACATTCCATCATGAAGCCAAAAACAAAAATAAACATATATTTTTTACCTAGATCGATCCAGTCGGTACACCCTTCATTAATAAATGTGAAACAACAACATATTCCCCCCCCCCAATATTTTCCTCCCTCCCTTCCCACCCCCCCACCCCTTGCACATTGAATATCAATGTTATCGTCCTCCAGGCTAGTGCCTATTTACTAGACCCCAGCCCTGGTTGGACCTCCTTGAGGGAGTATAAGTGCCCGCGTGGTCCCCCGAGCCTCACCCCCTTTCGGTTGTGGTCTCGGGGGAGCACGCGTGCACCGCCCAGCCCCCGGCACATACCTCCCCTCTTAGCGAGCCTACTCAAATTCATCCTTGCCCAAAATCTTTATTCTTTTTACTTCATATTCAGTTTATTGCAGAATTCTTTCGAGTCCTCTGGGAATCTCAAGGTAGCTGATATCCCTTGGTTTTTGGCTATCAGATATGCGGGGAAGCCCCATCTATAAGTGATCTTCTTCTCTTCCCCCTTCCCCTCTCCTCCCCCTTCCTACCCCTTTACTATTCTTCCCCTATTCCTTCTCATTAACCTGTTATTATTTATTTACCCCCCTATTTGCCTCTTCCACCCCCCTCCCCTCTCCCCCTATACAACGAAGGAGAAAGGGAGAGGAAGGAGAGGAAGAGAGGCCCTACACTCTATTCCAGGGTTGTTCTCTTAATTTCGTCCAGTCTAGGGGTTTTTTCTCCCAGTTTTCTATATTAACACATGGTATATTCAGTTTATTGCAAAATTCTTTCAGGTCCTCTGGGAATCTTAAAATGGCTGATATCCCTTGGTTTTTAGCTATCAGACATGCGGGGAAGCCCCATCTATAAGTGATCTTCTTCTCTTGTAGTTGATTTATTAGGGATTTCAGTGCCCTTCTCCGGCTCAATGTTTCTTGTGAGAGGTCAGAAAAGAAAAGCAACGTAGCTCCTTCATATTTAATAGTTTCAGATCTTCTTGCATCTTGCTGAATTTGTTGTTTTGTTTCGTATTGAGTGAACCTCACAATCACATCTCTCTCCGTCTCGGGTCTTGACTTCTCCCTTATTTGAATTCTGTGTATTCTATCAAAAGCTATATGAGATGTTATTTCTTTTTTCATTATTTTATTAAAGACTTCTCGAAGCACAGTCTCCAACTCAGTGCTTTTCACGGATTCTGGTAGGCCACGGATTCTTAAATTATTACGCCTGTTCCTGTTTTCCTGGTCTTCTAATTTATATCTGATATTTCTCATTTCTATCCAGTCCATATCCGCCCTTTTTTGTAGTTCCGAAATAGCTTTTTTATGCTCTTCTAATTGTATTTCCGAGTCTTCTACCCTTTTTAATACGTTTTGGATATCTGCACGGGTTGCCTTTAATTCTCCCTTAATCATCCCTTCCAGATGTGACATCATTTCTGCCATATCCTGTTTAGTGGGGAGTGAATGGGGGTTGATTCCTTCTTTTTCTAATTCCCACGTCTTTCCTGATTCTTTTTGTTGATGTCGTTCTTTCAAGCTTTTCTGTGGAGTTGTACTTTCCTCTATATTAAGTTTTTTATTTATCTCTTCTTCATGGAAGGGTGATGTTTCTTCTCCCCTTTCAGCCTCCCTTTCCTCCCTCTGGTCTACTCTGCCCTGGGCCATATAAGTTTTTATAGAGTTCCCTTTCCCGCTTTCTGTTTGTCCCGCTTTGGCTCCCCTCCTTACCATTATCCCTTCCTCCCCCCTTCCCCTTCAATTTAATATTTCAGATTTACGTAAATAAGTGTTAGTATTATTTAATTCTATTACCAACCTAGTCACCCCCCAGTTATAACTCCTCCTGGGGAGCGCACTCTTTCCTTATTTATTTCCCTTCTTTTCCCCTTCCCTCTCCACTTCCCTCAATGTATTTATATTCAAATCTGTTTTCAGTTACAATACATTCACAGTATTATTCAATTTTTATATAATTTTCCAAAACTATATTTTATGTATATTGTATACCCTCACACTTAAAAAAAAAAAAAAAAAAAAAAAAAAGGGGAGGATTTTCCTTCCCTTCTTCTTCTTTCCTTAAAATAGATGCAAAAAGTGCATGAAGTGCAAAAAAAAAGCGCGAGGTGCAAAAGGTGCTAAAGGTGGTGAATTTGCCAAAAAATGCAGGAAACAAGTTCCTCAGTAAAAAAGTGCTTAAAAAAAAAAAAAAAAAAAAGGGAGAGAAAAGAAAAAAAAAAAAAAAGAAAAAGAAAAAAGGGAAAATAAATAAATAAGTGCAATTAAAGCAACAGGTGAAAAAAAAAAAAAAATTTATATTTTATGTATATTGTGTATCCTCACTCTTAAGAAAAAAAAAAAAGGGGGGGAGTATTTTCCTTCCCTTCTTTCTTCTTCTTTCCCTAAAATAGATGCAAAAAAGTGCATGAAGTGCAAAAAGATGCACAAAGTGCAAAAAGTGCTAGAGGTGGTGAATTTACCAAAATATGCAGGAAGCGAGTTCCTCAGTAAAACAAAAAAGCAAAAAAAAAGCAAAAAAGTAAAAAAAAAAAAAAAAAAAAAAAAAAACTTTTTACAAAAAAATGCAAAACCTACAAAAATGTTAAAAAGTGTAAAGAAGAGTAGAGTGCAGAGAAAAATTGCAAAAAAGGTGCATAGAGTGCAATAAAGAAAAAATCTCTTTTTCTTTCTCTTTTTTCTCCTTCCTTCCCTCTTTTCCTCCCCTTTCCCTACTGAAACATTTTTTTTTTTTAGTCCAGACCCTATATCCCTTTTATTACCCCCGAAAAAAAAAAAAAAAAAAAAAAAAAAAGGGGGGGGGGATACAGGTAATAATACCGTGACAATAAGGAAAAAGGGGAAAAAAAGGTAGGGTATTATATTGGTTTGCAGATGTACGCACTAGTCCAGTCTAATCTTAGTCTCTTATTCTCTACACAGACGAAAAAGCAGTGTCCACTAATTCTTAACTTCAGCTGTAACAAAGAGAGAGAGAAGGGATTTCCAGCACATACATCTTAATATCTATATCTATTCAACTCAATGTCCAGAAGAAAAAAAAAAAAAAAAAAAAAAAAAAAAAGATAAAAGGGGGGGAGGGGGGGGGGTACAAGAGCCTGTCCAATATCTCTTGTCCAATATTTCCTCCTAGGGTCACACTTTCTCTATTTGTAGTTGACTTAATAGCATTATATTTCTTTTTTGTAACTCATACAATGTCTTTATTTCAAGTTCCTCCAAAACTCTATCGTGTTCTCTCTCAAAGTATTTTATCACCCAGAGCCTTCATACAGTCTGCTGAGGTAAGTATTTTGTTTGGGGGAATCCACGCCGCTTCCAGCATCCGATCGGGATCACCACTCACTTAGCCCCAGTACATCAGACAGGTCACAGATCTTTCATCCAGCTTAATTCTTAATACTTAGAGGGACAAGTTATATGAACCTGGGCATGAACTGATTTCTATATCCACCATAGACCCAAGGCAATTCTCAGAGGAATAATCCAATGCAGCAAACCTCTCGAAGCAATCCACGGGGCATGGGAGAGGCAGGGGGGGGAGTAATTTCGGTCTAACAGTCTGCTCGTCTACACAGCCACAGAATACAGCCGCTCTCTCTCTTCCCTACCCCCTCAAGAACCCTCTCACCGTCAGCCGCATCAGCGTCCTCTCCCTCTGGATGTCACGGGATCCTTCACCCTCCTCTCTCTCACTAGGGGGAAGTCTCAGCGAACAAACGCCTCCGTAGTCAATCAATCACGTCCTGGGTCTGGAACTCCGGAAGCGGACCTCCGTCCGCTAATCTCCCTCACTCCTTCTCCTCCGCTCCTCCGCGTCTGGCAAGTTCTAGGCTTCTTACCATGAGGGTACGTAGGTCTCTATGTCTGGCTCCACCGACAGCAAGGTATTTAGGCTCCACACATCCGTTGCTTCAGTTACTTCAATAGCGTAGGCATAGGTATAGGCAATGTCAGCAATTAGCACAGCATGCTTTCAGCTCGCCGGGGGAGATGCGCCTTTGGCCACGGCGTTCAGCTGGTGTGTGGCGCCATCTTGTGTAGCTCCACCTCCCTCTGCTCTCGCATTTTGAATGACAATTGATAGGCAGCACTTCTAAGTGGCACTGATTGGCATCACTGGTGGGCATTAATAGGTGGCACTTTCAGATGGTATAAATGAGATATAATTGCCTCTTCTGTTTCGGGACCAATGTCCCTTTAAGATGTGCCAGAGAACGGCTTTTTTTTCTCCTCCGTTGTCAGCGTGAGGAGGAAAAAAAACGATCACTGAGTTTTTGTTTTGATCATGTTATCAGCTGTCATTGGTTGACAGCTGATCACATAAGGGGCTGGGACCGGCCCCTTACTGGGATCGGTGATCACCCAAGTCTCAGTGACTTGGTGATCACAGCTTGCTCCGTGCGCGCCCTACAGGACATGCGCAGGGAGCGTGCACAGGGGGGGCTGTCATATGACGGCCTCCCGGGAATTCAGATCAGCGTTGTGGCCATTATTTGGTCTTGCAGACCGCCCCACGTACATGTACTATAGGCAGGGCTGGACTGGGACAAAAATTTGGCCCTGGACTTCATCCAGACCAGCCCACTTTAATTTTGCAAACAAGCACAAAAACAGTATATAAAACTATACGTAATTGTGCAAAAAAACATAAGTAGCATAGCATAAGGAGTCCTCACTAACCTCTTTTATTATTTCACTTATTCTCCTCTGTATTTTTCTCATCTTTCTCACATCACTGCGTGAAGTTGAGGGCAAGCCACGCAGACATTACTTTGTCACTGAAACCGGCCCACTGAGCCATCGGCCCACCGGGAAACTCCCTGTAGTCCCAATGGCCAGTACATGCCTGACTATAGGGCGGCGGCTCCTGTGTGCAAAATCGTGTACAGGTACGTGATTCTGCACTTCCGGGTCTGCAGCACAAAAGTTTTTCTCTCACTTATCATTGTGTCTCTAATGTGTTCCCATTGGGTGCCTTGCATGAAGAGTCATGGGCTCCAAGGTGAAGGGGATCCACTATGGGCTCATTGGGGATTGGATTCTGGAAGCGCGTGTCGCAGCACCACTGCCCTATGAATTGCAGGTGCTCTTGTCATGGCTGCAGCTCAAAGGAGATCAATATACTGGCGCTATACTCACATATCTGAGGGGGCATGTGCAGTACTGACAATATCATGGGCAGCACAGTGGTGCAGTGGTTAGCACTCTTGCCTAGCAGTAAAAAGGATCACTGGTTCGAATCCGAACCACGACACTAGAGTTTGCATGTTCTCCCTGCGTCTGCGTAGGTTTCCTCTAGGTACTCTGGTTTCCTCCCACACTCCAAAGACATGCAGGTAGGTTAATTGGCTTCTGTCCAAAATTGGCCCTAGTATATGAATGGGGACCTTGTATTGTGGGTTCCTTGGGAGTTGGGACCGATGTGAGTGTGTGATGTACAGGGATAGGGACAATTGTAGACACTCACTCAGGTTGAACTGGATGGACTGGTGTCTTTATTCAACCTTACTAACGATGTAACTATATGTACATAATGTGAACGTATGCCCCTCACATCCAAACTAGTTCCTGTACTTGTGAGCCAGGCTTTTTTTCACCAGTCCCCACAAATGATTCTGGTGCTGGTGCTGCATCTAATTGCTCACATGAGTTGTTAAATGCATCCAGCGCCTCTCACTGAGCCTGAACACAGATGGTTGGCATCAGGGGCGGACTGGGCCGGGGGCCCCCTGAGCCTCTCTGATGCCTCGTAAAAATTGTGCATCACTTCCGCCACAGACATGCGTAAAGGCTGCTAATGAAGAAGAGTAAAAAGTCCCCTGGTGCCCTACTGAGTGCGGGATAAGGATGAAGACAAAGCGCTTGCCTCCCCCTGGGCATGGATCGTGTACAAGCAGAGCCTGGCTCCGTGCCCCAGCCAGCCCTGACCGTACCGCCCCAGCTCCCCCTTGCACCACCTAGCTGCCCACTGACGGTCAGTTCGGGAACCTGAGGTTGGTGCAGCAGTCACTGTCCAGACCAACCCACCAGGGGAGCAGAGAGTACCTAGAGCTAAGCTTTAGCCTGGAATGGGGATAAGGATGAGGAAGGGAAGAGGGGGAAGGGGGCTGAGTCGCTGCACCATGGGCCTCTGGGTTGTATTTGCTCCCTGGGCCAAAAGTTGGCAATCAGCCCCTGGTTTGCATCCAGGGTCACTGGCTTTGGACATGTGCAAATGGACGCTTCTAAGTGCCCAGTGTGTATTCATCCAGAGCATAAATTGGTGTAGCGTAAAGTTATGATGGGGGCTCAACTTATGATATTGCACACAGGCCCAGTGCATTCTGAAAACTCCCTGGTTAAACTTAGGCAACATTCCATGAAGCTGCTGATCTTGTGGCCATCAAAGCCTCTCTCATCTCCTTATAACAGTGTTGCGGGGAGTACAGTACACTACGCTACAATGACATATACTCGGGAAAAGCGTAGGAACAGCCACATCTGGCTGTGCTAATACTGAACTAGAGTTTTACTTTCTTCCAAGACTTCAGTAATGAGATCCCTCTGGAGCTGCCATTGTGATCTTAATAATATGGTTTATTTTCAAGGAAGGATGGTATGTGGCCTCCTGATGGTAGATTTCTTCACTAACTCTTCAAAAGTAGATAGGAACTTATATTTTATTTAATAAATCAATGCTACTCAATGCTAAAATGTTAGAATGGGCTGAAGCTAGCTCTTAAAGTGGAACTTCAATCCATCCCTACTACAATGACCTTGTTTAAATCTTCTGAACTTCTAATCTACTTTTTCTGTGGCTCCATACCATGGGTGTGGAAAAAATGATCCGCACTCCGGTTGTTGCTCTTAAAATGTCTTCATTTTATTGAATAGCCACAGTGAAAAAACGCAGATTAAGTCAGTTGACGTGTTTCAGCCTATAAGGCCTTATTCGTTAGGCCTTATAAGCTGAAATGCGTCTACTGACTTAATCTGTGTTTGGTCACTGTGGCTATTCAATAAATCGAAGACATTTTAACAGCAACAACCTGGAGTGCAGATCATTTTTTTCACATTACTCTACTCAGCCAGTGAGGCCGCGTACACACGCGGGGACTGTTCGCTCAACTTTGTCCGTCAAACAGTTTCAGCGAACAGTCCGCTCAAAATTAGCATGGACGGACTTGCCCACACACGACGAACGAACAGTTTGCTGAAACCGTGCGCGATGACGTGAACGGCACGTACGACGGGACGGAAAATACGACGTCCTATACACTGCATTACAACTTTCGGCGTGTAAATCCTTTCTGAGCATGCGCGGAACTTAGTTTGACGAACAAGCCTACACACGAGGGGACTGTTCGCTGAAACCAAGTTTCAGCGGACAGTTTTTTGGAATTTCCGAAAAACTTTGTTCAGCAGACTGTTCGCTGAAACTGTCCGCTGAAAGCCCACACACGGGCGGACTGTCCGCCGAAACACTGTTCAGCGGACAAAGTTGGGCGAACAGTCCCCGCGTGTGTACGCGGCCTAACTGTGGATTGAGTACCTGGGAGCTCTGCCATCTATGTGTTGTATAGGTAGTAGCACTGACTTTTCTGTTTTATACCATGGGTGTACCTAAGCTGCATTAGCCATTCAACAACTGGAGTGCGGATACATTTTTTTACATGACTCTACTCAGCCAGCGACTGTGGATCGAGCACTTGGGAGCTCTGCTATTCCTGTGTTGTATAGGTAGAAGCACTGACTTTTCTGTTTATACCATGGGTGTACCTGAGCTGCATTAGCCATTCAATGGAGTGTTATCGGGTTTACCATTAGAAGCTCCATTTTTTTTTTTGGCCTGCACACATTTTAGGGCCAATTTAGACAGTAACTAATTACCCTAATAGCATGTTTTGTGCAGCACCCTCCTGGGTGTAAGTACAGTTGTTTGGTTAATTTTTTATTAATCAGTGAAGCAAGGGTTGATTGGTTTGGGCTGCCCAGATTTTCACAATCAGCTGCTCTGCTACCTCCCCCTGTATTCTGGAGATTTCCATAACATAGTGGAAGGGAGCGAAGAGGCTGCAGTCTGAATATTTATGGGACTTCCACTAATCCCTGGGGAAATGTGGCCAGAAGGTGGAAGGAGAGCCCATAACAACTTTTAGCCTAAGTAGCAGGGGAGAGATTGTAGCATGCAGGCAGTGTTCCAGAGTCAAGCCTGGAGGGGACCCCTGCTGAGGGGCCTTGCCCTTCTGGCAGAAACCAGGGAAGGGGCCAGAAGAAGACACTGAGGTCCCATCTAGTCTTAGCTAGGGGGGGGGGGGGGTAGGTAGACAAGGAGCATCCCAGTAATCCAAGGGGTCAGGAGAAAGCTCATGGGAGGAGAGCTGGAAAGGAAGCTGTGGGAGAAAGCCCAAGTTTCCCAGAGGCTGGGTGAGTCTTACTCTCCCTTTACAGGGAAAAAGCTTGGTGGATATTGGCAGGAGGCAACTGATGATCCTGTGGCTACAAGACCTGTGAATACAAGATCCTCTGAATACAAGACCCCAGTGCTGCAAGAGTGACTGTGTAGGGCTTTAGTCTTTGGGATGAAGACAGATCACAAGCAGCATAGAGATTCTGTGGGACTTTTGCTATAACAAGTACAGCCTGAAGTGTGTCAGTACCACCAAGCAGGGGTGCAATACTATCAGGTGTTGTACAGGTGCAGCTGAAGGTTTACAAGCCTTTTGTCAAGAAGTGGGGCCAGAAAGTTAGTAGTCCTCATTGTGTTCAAGTTCTACAGTTCTGGGGTATCCCATGCTCCCTATCCCCAGCCAAGTTCTTCATTCCCTAATTTAAACAAACAAAAAAATAAAATAAAAAGAAACCCACAGACCGCTTCTTGAGCCATAGAGAGACTGACAATAATACTGTGTGCGCTAAGGGGAGGAAATAGGCCCAAACTAACAGCGGCTCTCTAGGGGCTGCTCTACATTTGGAATATGTAAGGAAACTCACACAAGCTCAGGGAGAAGAACATGCAAACTCAGAGTCTGTCAGTGGTGCAAGTCATAAGTGCTAACCAATAAGCCACTGTGTTGCCCCAACTCTATCCAACACATTTATTTATTTTTGTTGACCAGAGTGGGTAAAGTTTGGATTCTCTGTCTGTTTTTGTTTTACTGCTGTCTGTGTCCTCACTGTAGAGATTTATTCTCACTTCCTGTCCTGGCAACACCCAGAATATAGAATTTTTTTTTATTTCCTCCCCTTATAGGTTCTCTATGAAGGAATGTATTACCTATGAACTCCAGAGAGAGGAAATAGGAATGGTGTCACCAGGACAGGAAGTGAGGGCAAATCAGCACAAGAGGGACACAACAAAAGAGGATCAAGCTGTTCCTCATTCTATTCCAAAACTCTGCACTGAGTTTAAAGTGACACTAAACTCTGGTTTAAAAAAAATGATATTCGAGTATGTATTCATAACTCAAAAACATACCTTCTATTGCTCTCAGCCTCCTCCAACTCTCCAAATAACTTCCCATTGGAGAGTGGCTCTGTTTATGAAGTGGACTATGAGCTATGGGAATTGTAGTGTGCTTAAGGCAGTGCATACAAAAAACAAATATGCACTACTCAAAAACATAATGTGCACTGCTCATTCCAAACCAATGGAAGTGCGTGAGGTTAAAAGAGGCTCGGGAAATCATGGAGGACATTACAAGGAGGTAAAAAAACACAGTAAGAAACAATGAAAAATAGATTAAAGGGCCATTAACTGCTTGCGGACCGCCCACCCACAATGTATTGCAGACAGGTGGCCCGTACAGGCACAGGCATGCATAGTTGCCAACAGTCACGATTTTCCCAGGACAATCCCAATTTTGGGAGCCTCGTCCCAATCCGGGATTTTGCATTATGTCCATGGAAAAACGTGAATGTTTTGGCTCTGCAGCAGTTCTGGCTCCTGGCTCCAACAAAATGGCCATCGCCACCACGAAAGCTTTCCCCTTGTGTTCAGCTACATCTCCTTTCGTTCCTCTTGGAGAGGGGAGAGAGGAGGGGCTGATCCGTGCAGCCAATGAATCGGCTTCTCTCTTCACAATTCTCCAGCCAGGGTTAGCTGCACGGATTGGCCCCTCCCCTCTCCATTGAACATGAGAAACGAGAGGAGATATAGCTAGACTGCAGCCGACAATCTGTCTTCAGCCTATACTCCGCTGGGGGCACTGATTTAAAAGGCACTCCACTGGGGGCACGAAGTAAAGAGGGCTCTGTTACTGGGGGACACAGATCTGTAAGGAGGGCTTACAGAGGCTGTGTCCCCCAGCAGTGGCTGTGTCCCCCAGCAGCGGTGCTGGGGGACACCAGATGTAAAGGAGGGCTCCGGTGTCAGGGACACCAGATGTAAAGGAGGGCTCCGCTGCCAGGGACACCAGATGTAAAGGAGGGTTCCGGTGCTGGGGGACACCAGATGTAAAGGAGGGCTCCGCTGCTGGGGGAAACCAGATGTAAAGGAGGGCTCCACTGCGGGGGGACACCAGATGTAAAGAAGGGCTATGCTGCTGGGGACACCAGATGTAAAGGCGGGGTCCGCTGCTGGGGATACAGATGTAAAAGAGGGCTCCACTGCTGGGGACAACAGATGTGAAGGAGGGCTCCGCTGCCAGGGACACCAGATGTAAAGGAGTACTAAACTGCCGGGGACACCAAATTTAAAGGATGGCTCCGCTGCCGGGGACACCAGATGTAAAGAAGGGCTCCACTGCCGGGGACACAGATCTGTAAGGATGGCCTCTGCTTCTGGGGGCACCTGATGTAAGGACAGACTCTGTTGGGGGCACCTGATGTGAGGACAGACTCTGCTGGGGGCACCTGTCCATGTTCACCGCTCCAGTGGGCGACATCTCCCCAGGGGGTTACTTCTGGGTATCGTGACTCCTGCTCTGTGATTGGCTGGAGCTGCGATACCCCGAAGTAACCCCCCGGGGAGATGTCGGCCACTGGAGCGGTGAACGTGGACTTCTGTTAGGGCTTCGATCTCAGGTAGGTAATTCATAATGAGCTAGTATGCTATGTGGTTCGGTTCGGTTCACAAACCGAACCGAACATGGGTCCGTTCATCCCATCCCTACCTGTTCCAGGAGTTTAGGGTGCATGCAATGATTCATGCTCATCCTGAACCTGCTGGTCGTTGTGTTAAATCACGGCCCAGAGCCCGGTGTTGACAATCAACACAGGGCTCTGTACAGAGGAAATGATCTCTCTGTTTGCAGGGATAATAAAAACAGAGATTTATAGTAAAAAGCAGCACATAATACACACATTACACATTGTTAGGCACACACATAAACCCTTGATCGCCCTATATGGTAACCACTTTCCAGCCAGTGTCATTAGTACAGTGACAGTGTTATTAGCACTGATCAATATACTGTATTATGCCGTGTACACACGATCGGATTATCCGAGCGGACTTGGTCCGGTGGACCAGAGTCTGCCGGACAATCCGCCCGTGAGTGGGCTCCGGCGGACTTTTTCTTCCCAAAAACGGAACGGAAAGAAGTTTTGACTCAAAATTGTCCGCCGGACTGGGCAGTCAATCTGCCCGTCTGTGTGCTAGTCCGGACTTTTGAAATTAACGGACTTGCCCCCACACGGAGTAAAGTCCGTTCATTTTGAACGTGGCTCCAAGTAGACAGGACTAGTGAAGGAAGTCAATATCGCCGCCTCCATCGGCAAGATTGACACCTCGCTAGCCCCGTCACCTGGTATGGATTTAAAGGGGAACCCCTATGCCGAAAAAAAACAGAGTGGGGGTCCCCCCAAAGTCCATAGCAGACCCTTATCCAAGCACGCAGCCCGGCCGGTCAGGAAAGGGGGTGGGGACGAGCGAGCGCCTCCCCCTCCTGAGCCATACCAGGCCACATGCCCTCAACATGGGGGGGTGCTTTGGGGAGGGGGGGGGGCCCTGCAGCTCCCTGCACCCCAAAGCACCTTGTCCCCATGTTGATGAGGACAAGGGCCTTTTCCCTACAACCCTGGCCATTGGTTGTCGGGGTCTGCAGGCGGGGGGGCTTATCAGAATCCAGGAGCCCCCTTTAATAAGGGGGCCCCCTACCCTATGTGAATGAGTATGGGGTACATTGTACCCCTACCCATTCACCTGGGGAAAAAGTGTACTGAAAAAAAACACAACACAGTTTTTTAAAATGCTTTATTAGACAGCTTTGGGGGTCTTCTCTTCTTCCGTTTTCTCTTCTTCTGTCTTCGGGGGTCTTCTCCTCCACTATCTTCTGCTCTTTTACTACCAGAGGAGCCCGGCTTTCTTCTTCATCGATGCCGCCGTCTGGGGGTCTTCTTCCGACTTCGGGGGTCTTGTCCCGCTCATTATGTTTCGTGTCCTGCTTTTTGGTTCTTGCCGAGCCTCGGTTTTCTTCTTTCTGCTCTTTTACTAGCGTTGGCCCGGTCTTCTGTCGCTGTCGCTGTCTCTGTCGCCGCCACCGCCTTCTGCTTCTGCTTCTTCTTCTCTTCTTCCAATGTTGACACGACTCAATCTCGCCGATGGACTTCCTTCACTAGTCTCGTGTACCTGGAGCCACGTTCAAAATGAACAGACTTTACTTGTGTGGGCAAGTCCGTTTATTTCAAAAGTCCGGCGGACTCCCGCCACAGTCCAGCGGATTGTCCGCCGGAAAAGTCTGGTCGTGTGTGGGCATGTCCGCTCATTCGGAAAGACCTTCGCTGCAAAGTCCGGCGGGTTGTCCGCCGGACTAAGTCCGCCGGATATTCCGAGCATGTGTACGTGGCATTACTGTCACTGGTGATGTTAGTGGCAGTTAGTTAGTTCCCACCCAGCATAAGTTAGTGTCAGGTTGTCCGTCGCACTATTGCAAACCCATTATAAGTTGCTCATCACCGCCATTAGTAGTATAAAAAATAAAAAAATGTAAATAAATAAAAATTCCAGTATATATAGCATAGTTTGTAGACGCTATACATTTCATGTAAACCAATCAATATATATTTATTGGGATTTTTTTTTATCATAGGTATGTAGCAGAATACCTGTTGGCTAAAATGTATGAAGAAATGTGTTTGTTTTTTTATTGTTATTAATTATTTATTAATTAATTTATTAATTATTGATTATTTCTTTATTGGATATGTCATAGCAAAATGTTAAAAAAAAAAAATCCAAATTTGCTGTCTTTTTTTGTTTATATAGTAAAAAAATTAAAAACCAAGCAAAAGAAAGCTCTATTTGTGCGAAAAAGCTAATTATATAAATCTCCTTTGAGTACAGTGTTACATGACCGAGCAATTACCATTTAAAGTAGCGCAGTGCCAAATAGCAAAAAATGGCCTGGTCATGAAAACCTTCCAAAGCTGAAGTGCTAATTGTGTATGGATTCTTTTTGGAGAATAATAACATGGTTCAGCATTACTTTAAATCTCATAGTCAAGTTTTAATTCAGTTCAGTTTTACATTTTGAAGAACACTAAGCGGTAACACATTTCGTCTTTTCTAATTAACTTTTGGTTCGACTGCACAAGTAGCATTTCATTAATTCATTTTAGGTAATTAACAAAGTTTTGTCTTGTACAATTTACAGGAACTTCAATGTCTCGGTTTAACAATAAAACTCAAAAGCACAGACAATTAGGATATAATGAATATTTTTAGGCGATTAAAAAAGAATTTAAATAATTAACAATGCCAAAAGCAGATTGAAGGTTTGCTAAGATTGAAAACAAACTAATGAAGTCATTACAGGAATTAGACCTGAGCAGTTTTACAGCAGTAACCCACGCACATGTGCAGTTTAGTGGAATAATGAAGAATTGACAGGCTTGCCTATTTAATTACTCTGCATAGGCTTATGTGCTGCATGCAGATGTACACTATGAACTTTAGCTGCACTGTATTTATTACTAGATGAACTTGATCAGTTTGCTGAGTGAAATCTATTTTGCAAAGGTAAATGAACAGCTTTCACCAGCTATCTTTGTATCTAAATAGCTCTTAAAAAAGATCTATAATCATCATTTTTCACATTTCTTTTTTTCTATGGGATAAAGTACAAGTAGTACTTTGTCCCATGTTTCTAAGTACTTTCTAACCCTAGTTATGAGGTTCGATCTGCTCCCCTCCCCTACCATGGTCGATCTGACAACAACTGGGAAGGAGATGGTTGATTCATATCTGCAGCTTATCCTGGCTGTGATTACCTTCTCCAGACAAGCAACAGCAAGAGGATAGGGAATCCCGGAGCAAAGTAATAAAATGCATGGGAGGAGGGCTGCATGACAGAAGTGGACAGCAAGGACAGGCAATGGGTAATGTAAGTAGGGCCCCCTTTAAGAAAAGGGGGGTGGTCTAGAGCCGGGAGGATCCTGGGGGAAGTTTGTGTTCAGGAGGAACAGGAAGTGACATCAGGCAAGAGCAGATAGGGTGAAGATTAACACCCACCCTCCCAATGTTTGGTCAGTAGTACAGTTGGGCTGTCTGGACAGCCCGGCAGTGGTGGGTCTTTGGAGGAAGAGAAGAAGGTTGGTATACAAGGTGGTTGGGACCCATCTGTGGTATGGGGTTCCCGGGTACCTTCTTGTTAATGAGGGGGTTTAACCAAGAAGGGGTTAAAAATGGTAGGTCACTGCAATGTCGAGTACCATCTCCGAGTCGGGGGCTTGTGGCTGGAGGTTTTAAAGTTTTAAAAGAAGTTGGTCGCAGTGACCAAGTTAGTGTCGTTGCCCTCAAAGACCACCAAGGTATATAGAAGTTTTTAGTTGATGGTTATTTTAAATGTTATCTATTTAAGTTACTTTAATTGTTTAAATAAAAGGCCATGAGGTAATTTTACTTCAAAACCTTGTCACGCCATTTATTGGGTAAATGGGCGGTTTGGAGGTTATGGGATAAGAGGTTTGGTAGAAAAACTGGAGTTATATGTACTTCTTATGTCATGCAGGGGCTAACACGTTTCCCCTCCCTCTGCATTGCACTTACCGTTGCTTGTCTCGGGAAAGTGCTCACAGCCAGGATAAGCTGCAGATATGAATCAGACATCTCCTTCCCAGTTGTTGTCAGATCAGCCATGGTAGGTGTCAGGTCACCTTGAGGCCAGGTGACAGATGCACACCGTAGGGATCAGGAGTGCACCGCAAGGTTGTGGACCCTACGGCTGACTGCTGCGGACGGGGGTCAAGGTGATAGGAAGGCAGGGCCGCCAGAACACCAAGATGGATCTTTTGTGGTTAGAGCGTAAGATTCCCTGGGGCGCGGAGTCTAAGCCCACGTACACACGGTCGGAGATTTTGCCAACCAAATCCGTCGGATTTTGCCCGTCAGATTTAGTCCGACGGATTGTGTCCGAAACTGTTGCATACACACGGTCGGGCCAAGTTGGCGAAAAATCCGATCTTTCAGAACGTGATGACGTAATTTCGTTACGATGGGACTACATTCAGGCTAGTAGCCAATAGCTTTGATGTAGGAATTTGATCTGAGCATGCGTGGCACTTGGTCCGATGAAAATGCTCTACACATGATCGGATTAGGTCTGTCCGGCCCAGTTGGTCGGGAAATATTTCCAACATGTTGGAAAATTGGGTCGGACAGAGATTCGGACGGAATCAGTCCGATGCATACCACACACAGTCGGATTATCTGACGACACGGTCCGATAAGACTGATTCCGACAGATTCTCTGACCGTGTGTACAAGGGCTAAGAGCCAGCAGGTGTTCACCAGAGCCTCTAGTGGTGAGGATGGACTTGGCTGCAACTGACTCCAGGTCGCGACCCCCAGGGTCCCCCAGCTTCCCCCACAGTAGGCAACAGGAGGATAGGGATGGTGAGGGACAAAGCCAAGGTCGGGGCCACAAGCAGACAAGAATAGTCGGGTACACACCAAAAGGTCAGGATCACAGGCAAACAGGGATAGTCAAGGACACGCCAAAGTCGGTAACGGAACAACAGCAGAGCACACAGCAGGTAACAGGAAGCTAACACACAAAGGTTGATCAGCAGGGTTTGCCTGCAGTGCACAGGTTAATATAGGGTTCTCTGATAGGAGCTAGGGTGGAGCCATGCCAGAGGATGGATTACAAAAACAGTCAGGTGAGGGTCGGCTGGTCTCTAGAGATGAACACATGGAGACAGGTAAGCAGACAAACTCTATTCCATAACCATGACAGTAGGGGAGGGGGCAGATCGATCCTCATAAAAAGGGTTAAAAAGCGCTTAGAAACATGGGGGAAACTACTATAGGTACAGTACTTTGTTCCATAGGAGGCAAAACTGAAGGAAATGATAATGATAGATCTTTTTTTTTAAAGCTAGACTCCAGGTAAACAGTTAATTACACAGATAAATTAATACCTAGGAGGGAGCTATTTTACTTACCAAAGGATTTGCATTTCTGTCCTGAGATTTAAACAGTTCTATCAAACAGCGCAGCCAGAAGGAAGGCACCACTTTTTTTGTTACAGTTAAAGTGGTTGTAAAATCAGAACTTTTTTTTATCTTAATGCATTATGATAAAAAGCCTTCAGTGTGCAGCAGCTGCCCCAGCACCCCCTAATACTCACCTGAGTCCCATCTCTATTCAGCACGTCCACAAGTTCCTTGGCCTTCTGGGACTCTCCTCCTGATTGGCTGAGACACAGCAGCAGCGCCATTGGCTCCCGGCTGCTGTCAGTCAGTTAACCAATCAGGAGAGAGAGGAGGTGGGGTCCGTGTCTGAATGGATACAGGAAGCTGTGACTCAGCTCGGGTGCCCCCATAGCAAACTGCTTGCTGTGGGGGCACTCGACAAACGGGAGGGGCCAGGAGAGCCGAAGAGAGACCCAAGAAAAGGAGGATCTGGGATGCCACACAGAGCAGGTGAGTTTAAGAAGTTTGTTATTTTTAGGAAAAAAAACAAGACTTTACAATCACCTTAAGGAATACACTGGTGTGATTTCCCCACCCAAGCCTGGTGATTGGACATTTAAAAAGCAGCAGCAGCAGTCTTCTGCTCATTCCACTCTCTCCTACCATCAGGATGTTTCTTGTCAGCACATTTGTATTTGTTTGGACCCTGGTGCTGTCCCTCTTTCAACCAGTCTTAGTGCTGTTGCACAGGGACTGCAAGGGGCTGATACCAGAACAACCAGAACAATATTCGCAAAGCAGTCTTTTTCTGAGCCCTCCATAATTAGTTTTTCTACCTGTTAATCCTGCCAGTTATTTTTTAGCTTCCTTTAACTACTTCTCACTCAAACCAATTCTGACGTTCCTCTCCTACATGTAAAAATCATACATTTTTGCTAGAACTTGCTTAGAACCCCCAAACATTATATATTTTTTAAGCAGAGGCCCTAGAGAATAAAATGGTGGGTTTTGCAATTTGAATGTCATGGTACAATACAATATAATACCAATTTTTTGGTAAAATATAAAAGACGTTTTTATGTTGAGTAAATAGATACCTAACATGTCATGCTTTAAAATTGCGCACGATCGTGGAATGGCGCCAAACTACGGTACTTACAAATTTCCATAGGTGACGCTTACTAAGCCTTTACAGGTTACTAGTTTAGAGTTACACAGAAGGTCTGGTGCTAGAATTATTGCTCTCGCTATAAAGTGCGCAGTGATACCTCACATGTGTGGCATAGCTCCCAACTGTCCCTGATTTGGAGTGACTGTCCCTGATTTTGAGCAATGTCCATCTGTCCCTCTTTCCTCCTCATTTGTCCCTCATTTTGGTCTGATCTATATAGATGTATATAAAATGCACTTTTTATCTATCAAAACGTGTTTCCTAGTGCTAAACCTTTCATCTGATTTCTAAATTGCTGCATTTGTAAATTCCAAAAGCCAATATAAAGGAATAGTAGTGGTAAAAAAAAGCACTTGTGGGTTTAACCAATCTTGTTTTTTGTCTAATTCCCCTTTAAGGGGGTGTGGCAAGGGGTGTGTCATATGCCTGCATACTTTTGCCGATAGATGTCCCTCATTTCCATCTCAAAAAGTTGGGAGGTATGTGTGTGGTGTAAACACCATTTACATATGCGTGCGTGACCTACTTATGCATTCACCTTGGCGCAGGGGGGACAGGGGCGCTTTAATTTTTTTTTTTTATTATTGATTTTATTTAACATTTAAAAAAATTTTTTTTACACTGTCTCATTTTTTTGTCAACTTTATTGCTATCACAAGGAACAACATCCCATACATGGGCAGTGACATGACAGGGACTCTTTACTGAGACATCTGGGGTCTATCAGACCCCAGATCTCTCCTCTGCTCATAAAGGCGATGGGTTTGATAAGATGCTTACACAATGGCTTGTTTACATCCTGTTCAAATCAGAATTGACAAAAAACTCATCACGTCCGGTCTTTAGACCAGTGGTTCTCAACCTCAGTCCTCAAGTACCCCCAATGGGCCATGTTTTGGGAACTTCCCTTAGATAAGCACTTAAAGTGGTGTTGCCACCAAAAAATTAAAAGCTGCCTAAAATTCTTTAAAAAAGTAAATAAATAAATAATTGGCAAAAAAATAATTTTTTACTCACCTCTAAATACCTGTTGCTAGGGGTCCCTCAAAGTCTGCCTTCTTCCTTGCCCGGGCTGGTGACATCACTTCCCCTCGCGCCGCACATTCACCTGGGATCTGTCACGTGTCCAAGGGGACTGTACGGCGTATCACAGCGCCTTGCGCCACTCGCGCATGCGCAGTGGGTGCCCGGCTGTGAAGCCACAGCCGGGTGCCCACAGTACGCATGACGGCGCCGCGAGCGGAGCGGGGAAACGAGGGGGGGATTCGTTCCCCCGCATCGCTGGATCCTGGGGCAGGTAAGTGTCCGATTATTAAAAGCCAGCAGCTGCAGTATTTGTAGCTGCTGACTTTAAATTTTTTTTTTTTTTTTAGGGGGTACCCCACTTTAAGGACTGAGCCTCTTTTTGAGATTTGTTGTTTACAAGTTAAAAACTTTTTTTTGCTAGAAAATTACTTAAAACCCCCAAACATTATACATTATTTTTCTAACACCCTAGAGAATAAAATGGCAATACTTTTTATCACACCATATTTGCGCAGCGGTCTTACAAGCGCACTATTTTTTGGAAAAAATACACTTTTTTTGTATTAAAAAATAAGACAACAGTAAAGTTAGCCCAATTATTTTTTATATTGTGAAAGGTAATGTTATGTCGAGTAAATTGATACCCAACATGTCACGCTTCAAAATTGCGGCCGCTTGTGGAATGGCGACAAACTTTTACCCTTAAAACTCTCCATAGGCGAAGTTTAAAATAATTCTACAGGTTGCATGTTTTGAGTTACAGAGGGGGTCTAGGGCTATAATTATTGCTCTCGCTCGTTTAAACACCGTTTTCATATGCGGATGCTACTCAGGTATGCGTTTGCTTCTGCATGTGAGCTCGGTGGGACAGGGCATGTTTAAAAAATTATTATTTTTTTCTTATTTATTTTACCTTTATTTTTTATTTTTACACTTACACACCCCTCCTGCACAACCTTTCACTGAGAAGCTCAGTGTATCTGTGTTTCTCCTCCCCTAGCTCTTAGGCCTGGTTCACACCTATGCAGGTTGCAGTTTGCGTATTGCAGGTGCATTTTGCATTTTTCAATACACATTTTTGATCCATTGAAGTCTATGAAACCAAAAACCAGAAAAAAGTCCCTGGCCCTTTCCATAAAATGCACAGATGTGAACATGACCCATAGGAAACCATGTTAAAGCGGAGTTCCACCTAAAAATGGAACTTCCACCTTAAGCACTCCTCGCCCCCTTACATGCAACATTTGGCATGTCATTTTTTTTGGGGAGGGATTGGGGATTTCATTAGGAGGGGAACTTCCTGTCCCACTTCCTCCTTCCACCCAGGTACCGCCAAGGCGACTCCTCCTTTCGCCTTAGGCGGCCCCTTCCTCTAGGCGATCTCCTGGGACACGCAAAAGGTCCCAGGAAATTGCCTATCCACTCAGGGAGTGCAGCGTAACTCTCTCATGCGCCGTGCGTGCCAGGCCGTGAAGCCAAAAGCTGTCACGGCCGGGTGCCCAGAGAGGCAATGGAGGCACCGGCGGAGAGGAGGGGGAGAGGAGTGACCCCTCTGTTCAGCCGCATCGCTGGACCGTGGAACAGGTAAGTTTCTGTTTATTAAAAGTCAGCAACTACACTTTTTGTAGCTGCTGACTTTTAATAAGCCTGGAACTCCACTTTAAATGGACTGTAGTGTGTTTATGCAAATTTGAAAACGCACTACAAAATGCATAGGTGTGAAGCAGGCCTCATGCAACTGAGAACTGAGGAAATGAGATTACTTATAAAAAAATGAAAGAAGGTGTATATAATGTTAATGTCTATACACAAAAGTTTTACCTTTCATTTTACAAGGTGAGGATTTACAATCACTTTAAAAAACTTTATCACAAAAGTAAAAAAACAAAAACAAAAACCGACTGCAAAAAATTGTTAACTGAGTTTAGCTTTAATTTGTGAGTTACTTATGTAAAGTTCATATAAATCTAAAGCTGGCCATCCATAATTCAGTTTGTTTCATTCAGGCAGCGGACTGAACAACAAAACAAAAAACTGAACCTATTCCCTCATTCACATGTTCAAGGAGGATGGGGGAACCCTTCCTGCTACAATACTGTATTCTGAAAGCTGGGAGACTCCCCACTGTCAGAATACATAGATTAGCACTGCTGCTTATTGCCCGTAGTGTTGATCAAGCAGTTTTTATCTAACAGGGCGGTTGAACAGAAGTAGATCGATACTGCAGTGGCCACACATGGGTCAAAATTTGGTTGGTCACTGCTGAACCACCAAATTTCATTCCATCTATGGCCAGCTTAAAGCAGAGTTTCACCCTTTTTAAAATTCCTCTTTTCACAATGATCAACAGTGTACAGTGCTAATTGGCTCATTGGTTTGTTTGTTATAGGTATATAGATACTTTTGTTGTGTTCGGGTGACACTTCCTGTCCTGGCCGCCTAGATGATGACTTCAGAAGGCGAGTCCTATCCCAGGAGTCTTCTGGAAGCATAATAATCAAATCTTGCGGTGTTTGCAGCTTTCCCCAACCACACTTGCCTATCCAGGTTCTGGTTTGAGTAAAAGGTTGCCATAACAATGGGGCGGGAACTTCAGCTGATGCCGCCATTGCTATAGCAACCTGAAACCAACAACCTGTGTGTCATTACTGCACAGGCGCAAAAACAAGAGGTACATGCTGGGTATCCAGGTGCAACTAATTTTGAAAATATACACAAGTGGGCTTTATTCATATAAAATGTATTAGCATGTTGACAGATTAGGAACAGTACACAAATATTAAAGCGGGAGTAAACTCCCATGCAGAATTTGTACCTATAGTTAAGTCTATAATAAGGCCCCTCACAATTACTGCGACCACCTTCTCACTCTATACTAAACGCCCTAATCCACATCTTCAACCACTCTCTTTCCTCTGGTCCCTTTCCTTCCCCACTCAAACATGCACTGGTTACGCCCATACTTAAAAAAACCCTCACAAGACCCAACTTGTTTGAATAACTTACAATCCATCTCCCTTCTCCCATTTGCCTGCAAGCTCATCGAATGCCTTGTCCATGACAAAATGAGTTGCTACCTCACGGACAACAACCTTCTCGACCCCCTACAGTCTGGCTTCCGTCCACAACATTCCACTAAAACTGCCCTACTATGATACCTATACCTATAATGATCTACTAACTGCTAAAACCAATGGCAGGATGCCTGTGGCCAATTATAGCTCAGGGGGTTTAGTACAGGCCCCACACTATATAAGGCCGTCTGCGCGGCGGCCTTGCGTAGTGTGTTGCAGTGGCTCATAGAGACAGATAGGCAGAGACAGTGTCTTCATTTCTTTTGAACCTAGTGCAATTACAATCGGTGTATTGTGCCCCCTACAAAGTGTACACCTGAAGCTATACCATTAGCTGGTGTTGTTCTGGTACTATACCACAGGTAGCTGTAGCAGTTACAGTCGGTGTATTGTGCCCCATGCACAGTGTTTACCTGAAGCTACCCCAATTGCTGGTGTTGTTCTGGTCCTATACTACAGGCAGCTGCAGCAGTTACAGTCGGTGTATTGTGCCACCTGCACAGTGTACACCTGAAGCTACCCCCAATTGCTGGTGTTGTTCTAGTCCTATACCACAGGCAGCTGCAGCAGTTACAGTCGGTGTATTGTGCCACCTGCACAGTGTACACCTGAAGCTACCCCCAATTGCTAGTGTTGTTCTAGTCCTATACCACAGACAGCTGCAGCAGTTACAGTCAGTGTATTGTGCCATCTGCACAGTGTACACCTGAAGCTACCCCCAATTGCTGGTGTTGTTCTAGTCCTATACCACAGACAGCTGCAGCAGTTACAGTCGGTGTATTGTGCCACCTGCACAGTGTACACCTGAAGCTACCCCAATTGCTTGTGTTCTTCAGATCCTACACAGGCAGGCAGCTGCAGTAATTATAGTAGGTGTACTATGTCATCTGCACGATGTGCACCTAAAGCTACACCAATTGCTGGTGTCCCGCTGATCCTATACCGCAGGCAGCTGCAGTAATTAGTCAGTGTACTGTGTCATCTGCTCAGTGTACACCTAAAGCTACCCCAATTGCTGGGGTTCTCATCTCCCTGCAGGCCATTATTATGTCTGGAAGGCCAACAAGGAGAGGCAGACAGTCACGAGCCAATAAAAGAGGCAAGCAGGCTCTGTGTCTAGAGGCAACAGTGCTGGTCGTGGATGTGGTACATCGTCATCAGCACGTGGCCATGGGATGCGCTTGTCCTTATTTTCGGCAGCTGGATGTGTTGAGCCGCAACATGCCGAAGACTTGGTAGAGTGGACGATCAAGCCCTCCTCATCCTTTTCTCACCAAGGCTCAGGGTACTGGCAAAGCAGCTGCCAACGCTGCCTCTTCCCTCGTCTCAATGGCATCAGTCACTCTTTCACTAGACCCACCATGTCCTCCTGAAGAGTCCCCCGAACTGATTGAGCACAGTGTTGGGTACATGCTCCAGGAGGATGCCCAGCGTTTTGAAGGTTCTGATGATGATACCCAGCTAGAGGAAGGCAGTAGCGTGACCCCAGAGAGACGGGATGCCCAAGAAGGACAGCAATCTGGCAGTCATGTTCCACCAGCTGCAGCATACTGCTAGGTTTGCTCCAGTGATGAGGAGGGAGGGGATGATGAGGTCACTGACTCCCTGATAGAAGAGAGGAGGAGGAGGCACATCTCCAACGAGGCAGGATGCCCTCCAGGGGCCAGCTTAAGGGCAGCACACCGACTGAATCACACCGCAGAGCTCCGCCTGTGCAGGGCGCTTCCTCTGCGCGTTATTCCAAAAGTTCTTTGGTGTGGGCCTTTTTTGAGATGAGTGCATCAGATCGCACCACTGCTATTTGCAACATATGTCTCAAGCCTATCTTGCGTGGTCAAAACATCAGGCGCTTTCGGCAACACATGCTTGACCAGACATATGTTGACCTGCCATGCAGTTTGTTGGCAAGTGTACCTTAACCACTTCCCGACCAGCGCACGACGATGTACGTCGACAGAATGGCACGGGCAGGCATATTGGCGTACAGGTACGTCCAATATTCGATGCCGCCCTGCCATCGGGAGCGCGCCGCCGGCGGCACGCTCCCGCGCTGGTCGGGACCCCCGTGAGTCCGGTCGCGGGACCCGCGGACTCGATCGCCGCGGGCATCCCCGCGATCGTCTCACGGAGCGGCCGAATAGAGCAAATGCTGTGTAAACAACATTTGTCTATTCTGCCTAGCAACTAGTGACACTGATCTCTGCTCCATGTGATTGGAGCAGAGATCAGTGTACACTAAATGAAAGCCCAACCCCCCCACAGTTAGTAACACTCCCCTAGGAACACTTAACCCCTACACTGCCACCCACTGGTTAACCCTTTCACTGCCAGTGTCATTTACACAGGAATCACTGCATTTATATAGCAGTGATTACTGTATAAATGACAATGGTCCCAAAAATGTGTCAAAAATGTCCGATGGGTCCCCCACAATGTCGCAGTCACAATAAAAATCGCTGATCGCCGCCATTACTAGTAAAAAAAAAAGAATAAAAAATTATTAATAAAAATGCTATAAAACTATCCCTATTTTATAAACGCTATAACTTTTGCGCAAACCAATCAATAATCGCTTATTGCGATTTTTTTTTTACCAAAAATATATAGAAGAATACGTATCGGCCTAAACTGAGGGAAAAAAATGTTTTTTTATATATTTTTGGGGGATATTTATTATAACAAAAAGTAAAAAATAATGCGTTTTTTTCAAAATTGTCGCTCTATTTTTGTTTATAGCGCAAAAAATAAAAACCGCAGGGGTGATCAAATACCACCAAAAAAGGACGTCAATTTTGTTTGGGAGCCACATCGCACGACCGCGCAATTGTCAGTTAAAGCGACGCAGTGCCGAATCGCAAAAAGTGGTCTGGTCTTTGACCAGCAAATTGGTCCGGTCTGAAAGTGGTTAAAGACCCACACCAAAGAACAAACCGGACCTCTACCACTGTTCAACAATGGCATGTAATTACAATTCTTGATATAATAGTTCACAGCAGGGAGTTCCAGCAGCCACCAAGAGTCACTTTGAGGGCTTACAGTGTTGTGGCAACACCAACACCTTAGGCTCAAATTTCTGCAGAGCATATAGAGCAGGCCCCTACTTTCAAATATCCAACTTAAAAACATCTCCTACTTGCAAACGGAAGGAGACAATAGGAAGTGAGATGAAAAAAGACGCACGGCAAAAAAAAATTATAAAGGGGTTATAACCCTTCCCTATGTTTTCCAAAAAGCTTAAAAATAGATTTTTTGACTGGAGCTACACTTTAAAACTGTACCAGTTCAAAATTACAAACATATTCTACTTAACAACAAACCTACACAGTCCCTGTCTTGTTTGAACCGCCTGTATACTGCTGTTCTGAGTATATAGGGCCTCGGGGCCCCACGCCTTTCCATTTTTTAATTTGGGCACGGGGTTCTCCTTAATATCCATACAAGACCCAAAGGGGCTGGTAATGGGCAGGGGGGACTACCCATGCCATTTTTCTCAATGATTTTCATCCATATTGCCGGAACCAGACATTATATTAAAACGGCAAGCAGTTTTAAATGACTTTATTTCCGTTAGAAATGTAATTTTGTGCAGGGAGTGTTCTAAGCACAGGAAACACGTGCCACTTCACAGGCATACTATAGACACCCCCAGGCACGATATTTAAAGGAATATTTCACTTTTTTTTTTCACTTTAAGCGTCCTTAAAATCAGTGCTCAAGAAAAAACTTCAGCTTTTAAAACTTTTTTTTTGCATTGATACATGTCCCCTGGGGCAGGAGTCGGGTCCCCTTTTTAGGACAATAACTTGCATATTAGCCTTTAAAATTAGCACTTTTGATTTTGAATGTGTCCCATAGACTTTAATGGGGTTCTAAAGTTTGCGCAAATTTTCAGTCCTTTCGTAGGTTATGGTGCGAACCAAATTGGGGGGGTGTTCAGCTCATCCCTATCCAATACCACCTCTATGCGGATGACACCCAGATCTATCTCTCCACTGCTCAACTCACCCCCTCGATCTCCTCACGGATCTCAGACTTACTGAATGACATATCGGTATGGATGTCACACCACTTTCTCAAACTCAATGTTTCTAAAACTGAGCTTGTTATATTTCCTCCTTCCCGGTCCCCCCCATGACTTTACTATTAAGATCAACAGCACAACCATTGGTCCCTCCACACATGCCAGGTTGCTGGGTGTAATCCTTGACTCTGACCTCTCCTTCAGCCCCCCCATCCAATCACTGGCTAAATCCTGCTGCCTTAACCTCCACAACATCTCCAGAATTCGACCTTTCCTGACTAATGACACCACAAAGCAACTTATTCACTCCTTGGTTATTTTTTGCCTTGACTACTGCAACTCTCTCCTTAATGGCCTACCCTTACGCAGGCTATCCCCCCTTCATTCTATTATGAATGCTGATGCTAGACTAATACACCTCCCTAACCGATCCGTGACTGCTGCACCTCTCTGCCAATCTCTTCACTGGCTTCCCTTATCCCACCGTATAAAATTCAAAATGCTAACCACAACATACAAGTCCATCCACAAAATCGCCCCCAGCTACATCACCAAACTCATCTGCAGATATCGCCCTAATCGTCCCCTCCGCTCCTCCCAGGACCTCCTGTTCTCTAGCTCCCTTTGTTACCTCCTCTCATGCTCACCTTCAGGACTTCTCCAGAGCCTCTCACATCCTCTGGAACTCCCTGCCCAGGTATATTCAATCAGCCCCTAACATGTCCACCTTTAGGAGATCCCTGAAAACTCACTTATTCAGCCTATCCCACACCCACCTAACAACTGTCCCTGAGCCACCCCAATTTAATCATTCCTCGCATCTATTACCTTTTGTGCCACCACCCCCTCCCTTTAGAATGTAGGCTCTACGAGCAGGGCCCTCCTGTCCTTTCTGTATTGAATTGTACTGTAATTGTGCTGTCCCCCTCTACATTGCAAAGCACTGCGTAAACTGTTGGCGCTATATAAATCGTATAATAATAATAATATTATAATAAGGCTTACTTATAGATACTGTAAATGTCTCCTAAATATGCACTGTTTAGGAGATATTTGCTGTACATGCTGCCAGTTACATCACATGCCTGGGAGTAATGTCATTGTAGCTCCGGCCACTCGCACAGCCAGAGTCCGTAAACCCAGAAGGAAGACAGGTGAAGATGGAAGCTTTGTAAACGGTGACAGTTTGCCACTGAAGGGCTTTGTTCTAAGGTAAGTTTCACATAATGTGATCGTATGCGATGCACATCATGGCTTTACCTTGCAGGCTTCAGGGTAACACACAGCAGTTTACTTTCATTTTAACAGTGTAGAAAAATCCACGCTAGGCAAGTAAGGCTCAAAAAGCAGCTTGCTAAAAATTTGTGATACCAATTCTCGTAACTAATGTGTCAAAGCAGCACTATAGATCTAACAAATGGCAAAAAAACAGCTGTTTCATATTGCAATTATTTTCACATTATTTGTTAGATCTATGGTGCTGCTTTGCACATATATTATGCAAATATTAATGTGCAAGAACTAACAATCACAGGGGGAGCTTTTAAAAACAAATTGATTAGGGGGACTGGAGCTCCACTTTAAGTTCATCTAACACTACCCTCTCCAGACAGTGCTGCTGTCTGTACGCCCCCCTCCTGCCTGCGTTCCCACCTAGGCAAGAATGATGTTTCAGTCTCCTTATGCTGCCTCTTGGGATACCAATGTCATATATCCCAGCAGACATTACTTCCCCAATTTACATAGTTGCCAACATTGTAAAAAAAATGTATAGGGACACTTTGGCTGTAGGCAGAGTCTTCTTATAATTAGGGGACGGGGCATGCACTTGTAGGCGTGACATAGCAAAAAATAAATTCCTGTGGTTTACATGGAAATAGTGGTGTGGCTTATATGGTCATAGTTCAAATGGGGGTGTGGTTAGAGTCTGAGATGAATGAGAGATGGAGAAAGAAAGGGGAAAAGAGGGAGGGAGGGAGGGAGAGAGAAAGAAGGAGGGAAGGAGAGAGAAGGAAGGAAAGAGGGATGGAGGGACAGCAGGCCCAGATCCTACACCACAATAGAAATGTGTATTCCAGAGTTTAACAAATCGGCAGATAAAGATACTCCAAAGCTGGCTATGCTGGCGCAGCAGGACAGGCCTGTAGCGGTTATACCAGAAATATTCACAGCAGAAGGGTCACTGGTTACCTCTCCGGAGGATATTTTGACTGCCTTCACCAGGTTTTACTCCTCTCTGTATGTCTCCTCACTCCCTGACAGCTTTGACCCCACACCAATGACCTCGTTGTTAGATACGCTAGCACTGGGATGGCTCTCTGACACGGAGCGACTACTCCTTGTCTCGGAGATCACACCAGAAGAGGTCCTGACAGCCATCAGGTCTTTCCCAGCGGGGAAGACCCCGGGGCCGGATGGACTACCTATAGAGTATTACAGAGCCCACGCGGAGCTGCTTGCCCCCAGGCTGGCTCAGATGTATCGAGCCTGTCTTCAACAGGGCTCTCTACCGGCTTCTATGAGAGAAGCTCATATTGTTCTCATTCCGAAACCTAATAAGGATCCTAAGCAATGTGCCTCTTACAGGCCGATAGCACTCCTGAACTGTGATTTAAAAATATTGACTAAGATTTTGGCCACTAGACTCAATACAGTAATCAAATCTCTGATTGACTCCGATCAAACAGGCTTTATGCCAGGTAGGTCCACTGACATCAATATCCGCAGATTGTTTTCTAACATTCATGCCCCCCATGATAATCAAGGTACTAGGACTATTGCCACCCTTGATATGGAGAAAGCATTTGATACAGTGGAATGGGTGTATCTGTGGGAGGTCCTTAGAAGAATGGGTTTTCCATTGCGGTTTATTGCCTGGATACGTACACTTTACACCGGTCCTACGGCATGCATTAAACTGAATGGTTCCCTGTCACCCTCGTTCCCCCTGCAGCGGGGCACCAGGCAGGGGTGCCCTCTCTCCCCGGCCTTGTTCGCCCTAGCCATGGAACCTATTGCTGAGGCTCTTCGGAGTTCGGTCGAGGTCCGTGGTCTTCGGGTGGGCTGGCTGGAGGAGAGAGTGGCCCTCTATGCGGATGATCTTCTGCTTTTTTTAAATGATCCCGGTGACTCTCTGCGGGGCGCACTTGGAATCATGGATGCCTTCTCTGCCTTCACTGGGTTGAGGGTGAATTGGCATAAATCTCAGCTCTTTCCGGTGGACGAGGGGGCCAGGACCTCACCATCCTCCACCACGCTTCAATGGGTGGATAGGTTTACCTATTTGGGTATTGTCATTTCAAGAGAGACCAAGGACTTTGTCCGGCTCAATCTTGAACCTGTTCTGATAGAAATCAAGCCCAAATTAAAGGCTTGGGGCAATCTCCCCCTCTCTCTTATTGGCCGCATAAACCTTCTTAAAATGAAGGTCCTTCCCAAACTTACATACATATTTAGGAACTCCCCACAATGGCTGACTAAAGCCTTCTTTAACTCTCTGAAACAACTTTTTCTCTCCTTCATCTGGGGACCCAAGTCCCCCAGATTCAAATACACCACGCTCACCAGGCCTGTGGGCAGTGGAGGGTTAGCTCTTCCCGACTGTCACAAATATTTCCTAGCTACCCAGCTTGTTACCGTCCACTGGTGGCTGCAGCCGGACCTGACCAATGCTGCGACGGTCTTGGAGGCAGCTATAGTGGGGTCTCTGGAGGCCTTAAGGGGGTTGGTTTTCAGGGGCCCAAAAACGCCTCACTGCCTCACCCCTTCTATGCGCACCACTTTAAGGGCGTGGAGGGCGGGAGAGGCACTGAGGGCGTCCCTGCCGAACTCCTGGTCTCCTCACACCCCCCTGTGGCTGAATCCTGGCCTTCCGCAGTTTAATACCATCCCGGACCCTCAGGCCTGGGCCAAGTGTAAGATACTGACGCTCGAACATGTCGTTCTCAACGGGGAACTTGCTCCCTTTCATATCCTGCGTGACAAATTTAATGTGCCTACATGGGCCCACTTCCGTTATCTTCAAGTCGCGCATGCTTATCGCTGTCAATTTTTGGGACAACCGGTCGTACTGGAGTACTCTGAGCTTGAGTCCATCCTTCGGGTAAAAGACCTGGAGAAACCCATGTCTCAGATTTACAGGTCCCTACTGGTTGCTGCCGTCCCCGAGCTGTCCTCCCTCCGCAGGAAATGGGTGGTGGACATACCGGAGTTGGATGACGATGACTGGAGGGAGATTTGGGATTTTCCGTTCTCCCCTTTGGTTTCAGCCAGGGACAAATTGGTCCAATACAAAATTGTACACAGAGTCCACTACACGCCCCACAGACTGCACAAGATGTCGCCGACGCACTCCCCGGAGTGCTGGCGCTGCTCCTATCAGCCGGGAGACTTCATTCACATTTTCTGGGCTTGCCCAGCGATTGTATGCTTTTGGAAAGAGGTTCTCCTGGTGATAGTTAAGACCACTGAGGTTAATATTCCTTGCGATCCTAAATATTGCCTGCTGGGGCTGGTGGAACAAATGTCGATCCTCAGGGCTAGGAAAACACTCATATCCCTGTTGCTCTACTATGCACGCAAGGCCATCACCATGACCTGGAAACAATCGTCTCCCCCCTCTATTAAATTCTGGAAAAACCTGGTGAACGCTAGCTTACCCCTCTATAGGGCCACCTACTTGAACAGGGGTTGCCCAAAGAAATTTGAGAAGGTGTGGAACTGCTGGCTGGATGATAACACAACGGCAACAGATGTAGTAAATAACCCATAGTTCGGTATGGATGTAGTATGGTTATAGGCTGACCCACCTGCTCCTATGACACTTTATCCAGTCATTTTAATACTTAGCACGAATTATCCTACAATATCCTCTCCCCACAGTGGGGTATAGATAGGCAAGTTTATGTTTGTGTTAATTTGCCCTGTTGCGGTCGGTTGCCGCATCAGAGGCAGGGTATATGTTTTGTAATGTGCTTTGTTGTGGCCTGTTGCCGCATTTGGAAGTTTACCCCTGTGTGGGAAATGTTTGGCCCCTGCGTGGGCGATTTTGGATGACACTGAAAATTCAATAAAAAAAAAGATTTAAAAAAAAAAAAAAGATACTCCAAACACCTGGTATTAGTGCTTCAATCATCCCAGCACCATGGTTGTTGTGGTGTCAGGATGATTGAAGCACATTATTACTATTATTACATTGTAATATAGAATAAAATCATTCAACTCACCATAATCCTGAATCAGTGGGACCCCAGAGCGTGTCACCTGCCACGTCGCCTGCCACCAGATGCTATCAGGTGCCCCCAGCAGTCTGTTCTTAAAAGCTAATTACCCCAGCAGAGCCCCTCCTTACATCAGGTGTCCCCAGCAGGTCCCCTCCTTACATCAGGTGTCCCCAGCAGAGCCCCACCTTACATCTAGTGTCCCCAGCGGAGCCCCTCCTTACATCTGGTGTCCCCAGCGGAGCCCCTCCTTACATCTGGTGTCCACAACAGAGCCCCTCCTTACATCTGGTGTCCCCAGCGGAGCCCCTTCCTGCAACTGGTGTCCCCAGCAGAGCCCCTTCTTACATCTGGTGTCCCCAGCGGAGCCCCTCCTTACATCCAGATACCCCAGCAGAGCTCCTTTTAACATCCAGTGTCCCCAGCGGAGCTTCTCCTTACATCTAGTGTCCCCAACGGAGCCTCTCCTTACATCCAGTGTCCCCAGCGGTGCCGCTCCTTACAGCCAGAATGCCGGACTCGGCCCCACCCCCCCCTCCGGCGCCCACATCGTTGAATTCGATTTATCACCCTCTCTCATGGGGTCTTCCTTTGGGGGAGCCCCACCAAGTACTTGGGTGGGTCTGTTTCGGCAGACCCTCCAGAGAAAAGGGTCCGTCTGGTTTTGGCAAAATAGATCAAGTGTAAGTACCATTGTCCCCGTCAGGAGCCTAACGCCCTGGGGGATTCAGGGCAAGACCCTCTGATTTTAGAGGGCTTGTGTACACGTTGCACTTTTTTGTGTCACCTCTTTATGTGTGTGTACATTTTTTTGGCACCAGGTGAACTTTTTGAGTGTGTTTCACATGCCATGGGCTTTCAAAAAAAATAAAAATTGGATTCGATTGACAGCAGCAGGAGCCAATGGCTGCACTGCTGTGTCAATCTATCCAATCAGGACACGAGACACAGTTCACAGGAACAGAGCTGAGGCAGTCAATTGGCTGGAGGTCCCTCCCCTTTCACCATTTTTCTCTTGATGTCAGGAAAACTTGTCAGAATTGACTCATGCTAAGAGAAGAGGAACGAAGCAGCCGTCAGAAATTACACTTAGTGCTCCTAATTTAGACAAGTACACACTATAGAGGAACATGTTTTATTCATTTTTCATGTCTTATGCCCCTTACACACGATCGGACTTTCCGACGACAAAACCGTGGATTTTTGTTTGAAGGATGTTGGCTCCAACTTGTCTTGCATACACACAGTCACACAACTGTCAGCCAACATGATATCTCCATTATACATACATGATATCTCCATTACGAACGTGTTATATCCCTGGCTCGTACTTGATTCCGAGCATGCGTGGACTTTTGTCGGATGTACACACAATCTGAAAGTCTGACCACAAACATTTGTGAACCTGCTAGCCAACATTTGTTGGCGGAAAGTCCGACAACAAATGTTCGATGGAGCATACACACCGTCTGACTTTTCGCCAACAAGCTCACAGCCAACATTTGTTGTCGGAAAATCCGAGCGTGTGTACGGGGCATAAGGTTTACAACTGCTTTAAGATTTCAAATGATCAACATTGCATCCTTAGTGGAAGCTGCATGCCTCTGTTTAAATGCAAATATTTGATTAGTTGTATTTTTTTTTTTAGGATACTATTTCTTCAGCACCAGGGGATTCCACTGCAAATGTTGCCTGCATCATCCAAATATGAATTGGAACCTCTTGGAAGTAACATCAGATAATTACAAAACCCAAATAACTACAACAAAGATGTTTTAGGACTGGCAACAGTTGGTTTCCATATGAAATCCTATGAGAACATATGTTATCACATTTTTATAAAGGACATATTTTTGCAGGCTTTAATCAACTGTAAATCCTTTTTTTCTTTATTTTAAATAAATACCATTTTAAAGCTTTCTTCAGATAGGATGGCAGAACTGTTTCTTGGCAAAGTCTTGCTTAAAAACAACCATGATCAGGACGAGCTGGATACAGACAAGGAGTTGTGGGAAAGGTTGGAGAACCGTGTTCTCCTCTTGTACTTTGCTGAGTCTGGTTCTTCCCGGTGTCAGGAGTTTGCTCCACTCTTGAAGGACTTTTTCACCAAACTGACTGATGAGTTCTATGTGCACCGATCCTCGCAGTTAGCCCTAATCTACATAACCCGGGACCGCAATGAGGAGGAACATGACAGCTTCATAAAAGACATGCCAAAACGTTGGCTACTGGTTCCCTTTGAGAATGAAGCGTTCAGAAGGTAACAATATACCCACCTGGATTTACACTCTGACAATAATGAGATAGTACTGCTCCCGTAGGAATTAGGCTTCATGTACACGGGATGTTTTAAAACCTCTCCTGAACGATTTAACTTGACAGATAGCAACCAATGTTTGAAAATGGCAGTTTTGCCGCGTTTACGCTTAGAAGCGTTTTTTGTTTTTTTAAATAGTCAAAAATGTCTTGCCATTAAAAACACCTGTAACCTAAACACGGCTAAACTTGAGTTACCCTGTTTACATACGTTTACAAGCTGTTACAGGCATTTGGCGTTTCAATTGCCTCTGAACATCCTGAACGCATTTTTTTGCTTTCCAAAAAATTCTTTCAATTTCAGCTGCCTAGAAACGACTATAAACAAGCCTGAAAAGGCTTCTAAATAAAACCCTCCGATACTAACGTTATAATTACCATACTCCTAAAGACAGGGTATTCATAAATCGATTGATCGCTATATATGTATCTTGTAAAACGTTTTTCAGCATATAAGCCCGTGCCATCTCGACTGTGGTCTTCCGTGTCTAAATCTATTTCTATTTCTGCCCACAGTTTATCCTTGTCTCCGTAATCCTGCACTAGGATCAAAATATTCAAGCCTCTTTGTAAGCCATCTTTGTATCTCGCGCCGTCTGTCTGTGACGGGCAAGTCACATGTTAACCATGATGCTCTTAGGATCTTGACGAGGTATCGCGGGATGTCGGGGCTGATGTCTACATGAGGAAATGACGCAGCCCCAACATAAACACTGACAAAGAATTTTTCCAGCAGAGGCTCTGCTTGCTGGAATGAATAGGGATCCGGCGCATGCACGGTACACGTCTCCACTCATGAATACAGCTGTCATTTCTAAACTAAACAGGTAAAAAAAATAAAAAAGGCTACAAGCAATCGCTTTAAAATATTGATATGGACAAATAAATGTAAAGTGACAATTTTGACTATACAGCCGCTTTAAAGTATCCAGCCAACCTCCCAATGTGAGAGCTTCATGGCAAATTAGAGAATGAAAGATGTTTGAAAACTTTTTTGATATATAGCCTTTTAGGCCCCTTTCACACTGGGGCGGTGCGGGCGTTGGCGGTAAAGCGGCGCTATTTTTAGTGCCGCTTTACCGTTGTTTTAGAGGCGGTATGTGGCCACTAGCGGGGCGGTTTTAACCCCTGCTAGCAGCCGGAAAAGCATTAAAACCGCAAATCGCCGCTGCAGTGGTGCGGAATACATCACTCCTTCACCGCTCCAAAGATGCGGCTAGCAGGACTTTTTGCACCTTCCTGCCTCCGCTTTCACACTGGAGTGAAAGGGGCCGTTTTTTTTCAGGTGCTACACAGGCGCTATTTGTATCGCTGTAGCACCTGAAAACCACCTCGCTGTGAAAGGGGCCTTACAAAAGCCTTTTTTGTAGTCACTCTCTTTGGTTAGGATCTTCTAACACAAGTCCCTTACCAAGAGCCTGCGTGTGAAAGTTACAAGGCAACACCGAACCATCGGCATACATTTCACTGTTAGTCACTAGGTGTGAAGTTGCAGCTCACTTTACTTTAATCCAGAATTGTTTGATGTCCAGAACACATTGTATCAGTTTAAATTTGAAAGTCTATGTTTAAGACAACCGGAGGAAGGGCGTAGGCCCATAATACGTGATTGATGTTTGGATATCTAGGAGTGGTAGAAGAACTGAGAGTGTCATATTATGATACAACCTGGCTTTAATCATTCCCCAGGATAATCATATTGGGTTTAATATGGTATTAGTATGTAGTTGGAGGAACGTTCTGGGCTATTTATTGAGTCCGGTTGCAGTAGAGGAATAGTCCAATACAAAAATGATTCAGGTTCATAGGAGACGGACAGATATCAGGGCTGAAACAGTTAATATAGGTACTGAAAATTTTCTATTGAAATCATGATAAACGGCTTTAATTCTTTAAGCCCAACCATGAGATATAATATTAAACAGATTGTTCCCAATCCTAGTAATTATGCTCTTACTGTACATCATTGCTGTTCCATTTCCAAGTAATCCAGGTTTAGTTATGGATTAGAGCTCTTTGGATGTGTTTTTTTACTGGAGATTTATGTGATATGGACTGCTTAGTGTCACCGAGTAATTATCTTTTATTTTATGATGTGTTAATTAGACTATATTTTATATGTATGGGGAGGACTGCCTTTTAGCCAGATTCTTCCTATACCAGGCTAGATTTTACAGAGTGTCTCTACCAGCAAAGCCATTCAAACAATGGAGGAAAATTAGGCACTTTAATTGTGTGCAAAGCTTAATTACCTTCTCTCATTTGCTCTCTTTTGTTCTTTAAAAGCTCAGCTCCAGGCAAACAGCGAAATACATATATGCTGTTTTACTTGCCAAAGGATTTGTCATTCTGTCTTTTCAGCAGTGGTGACCCGTCCATTAGGGGAGCAGGGGTGCCGCCCCCCCTAATCCATGCGCCCGGCCCCTAATCTACATGCAGGTCGCCAGACTCATGGATTTCAATGTATTTTTTTTCTTTGAAGCATATGATTAGAGCCAGAGCACTGCGCCTGGAGCCCACTCAGTTGTGTGAAATTAGCAAATTAATATTTGCTAATGTCTTCCTGTTTCTATTCCCAGCCAATTGGGTCTTTGGACGCTTCCTAAGACCTTATTGGCTGTGAGTGCTAAGTCCTGATTGGCCAGGAGGAGAAGCGACTGCCGGGGGACTTTGGATGAGACCATGGGGGGGGTGGAGCCGCCAAAGATGCAACCTGGATGGGGTAATTTACAAACTGGAGCTGAATGGTACTTTAAAAGCTTTAACAACTTGTTGAAATCTCTGAAATCTCTGCAAATGCTTTGTCAATACTTAAGCCCCATAAACACTATCAGATTTTCTGCAGATTTTTTCCTTAAGATTTACCAAAACCATATAATATGAGGTCAAACCATAGGAGTTTAAATTTGTATGTAATCAGGCAGGCCCTTGTACTACATGTTTTTGGTGAATCTGAAGACAAAAATCAGCAGAAAATCTGATAGTGTGTATGGGGCTTAACTGTTCACACTGTTCTTATACAAGCTGGAGCCCATCTGAAACAGGTCATACTTTGTAGCCACAAAGTCACAAAGTGGGAGGCTGCGGCAAGAGCTGATCTGTGTCCAACATTTGTGAACAGAGCCAAGAACTGCACAAGCACTATGACCCGTGTCATCCTTGGGCCAGTATCTCAGTCTAAGTATAACATTGCGACCCTGAATAATGCCTGAACAAAGATAATTCCATCCTTCTTGAAAGAAAGGAGGATGCAGGTATTGCCAGCCACAGTACTGTGATCTTTTTGACAAGTAATAGGTAACTGTAAAATTATGTATTCACATTACTTATCAAGCATGAAAAAACATATCAGATGGTGGGTCCACTTTAATGCTATAACATAGTTTAGGAAATTTTAAACCACTGTTCTGTAACCTCCCTGTATTATTTTTTAGGGACCTTGAAGTCCAGTTCTCAGTGTCAGAAGTACCGGTCCTTGTAGTCCTCAAACCGTCTGGACAGGTAATCTCCCCTAATGCAGTGGATGAAGTTGTACGCCTGGGTCCTCCATGCTTCCAGAACTGGCAGGAAGTGTCTGAGATGATTGACAGGAACGTCTTACCAGCAGAATTCTGTGATTCAACTGCCTCAAAGAGTATCAGCGACCCGATCCGCAGGATAAAGTACAAACTGGAGAGCCCTGAGAAGAAGAAGAAGAAGAAGAGGGCGAGGGCTGGAGGGGACGATGATGATGACGGTGGTGGTGGTGGTGGAGGAGGAGACTTCTTCTGAACAGAGCTTTACTTTTTTACATATAATGACTTCTACTGGATCAACAAAATCCTAAATCTGAACACAACACACAACTTAAAAAATGTTATATTTATCATTTTCAATAATATTATAATTCATTTTAGTTTTTTTTTCCAGATAACTTTGTAGCTCCAAACCTTTATTTTAGATTTGGATAAACTTGTGTCAAGTTTTCATTGTCCATGACCCCGCCGGGAGACTTCACCTCACTTCCGGTCTCTGTAACAGCCTGTGAAAGCTGGACAAGAAATGAGAAGAGAAGTTCGGTCCCAGGACAGGAAGATGAACATTCCCTTTAGGCAGCCCTTTGAGGCCAGGAGCCATAGAAAAGCTTGTATCTCAAATGCACCTTCAGAAGTATGCAGAGGAAAGTGAGGTCTATAAAGTCCAGAATTCATTTTATTTAAAAAAAATATGCATACAGTTTCTTATTTTTGTCTTTTTTTTTTTTTACAAAATGTTAATAAGTATAATGATAAAAACATATTCAACCAAAAATTATGCAAACGGTAAAAAGAGCCAATGTATTCAGAGGTTCAAAAAGTCCCCCTTTGTGAAAACCTGGTAAGGATTAAGACAGGTTTAATCTAGAGCAGTGGTTTCCACCCTTATTGAGGTCTTCCAAAACCTTTTAAACCAAAGTTTATATTCACACAATAAAAAATATGGGAATACAAAATATGTATTAAAATTCTGAAAGGTTCTGGATGGGGCTGGGTTTCTCTGTGGGGAAGTGAAGTTTCTGGAGGAGGGAAGGTGACTCTGCATCTGGTGGCCCTGTAGGGAATGTGGTGTCTGGAGGGAGCTGTGGGCAACTTTGCGGAATCGGGTCTCTGGAGGGGGCTGGGGGTCTGTCAAAGAGGCTGGGCGTTTTAGAGGGACAATGCGGAAAGGCTAGAGGATACTATAGAGGACTGGGGGCACTGCAAGACATGTTTGGGGACGCTGTGGGAGAGTGGAGGTTCTGTAAAAACCTAGGGGGTACTACAAGGAGCCAAGGGGCATTGTGGGAGGTTGGCAGGCACCGTTGGGACTGAGGGTTCTTGGGGTGGCAGAGGGCACTCTGAGAGGTTAAGGGCCTCTGCAAGTCACTATGGGGGGGTTGGGTGGCACTATGGGAACTGAGAGCCTAAGGGATCTGGAATTTAGGAAGGAGGGAGACCACAACCTGGTCTCTGGTCTAGAGAATAGAGACAGAATGCTCCTTCAGAAATAGATTAATGTGCTCTAGTGTATTCCATTAGGGAAAAAAAGTCTGCTCTGGTTGCTGGTTTTTAACAGTAATTAAAAAAAAAAAGGTTTTATGGCATTTAATAGAATGGGGAAAGCATAGAACCACTGCTATCTGGAACTACTGGGTATATCCAATCACTTCCTGTTCAACTGACAAAGCTTCCACCAGTCAGGAAAATCTTGGAAAACCTGCAACATATATAATTTATGCCATTGTAGCTCAAACATTTATTTTGTACAGGACACTGATCTGTGGCTCATAATTGCTATTATATTGCTGTAGCACCCTCCTAGTTAGGCTGCAAGGTAAAATTAGTCTTTAGTTCCTTCTGTAATCAGGGGAGCAGAAATTGATTGGGCTGGACCATTCAGGGCTTCACACGCTGGGAGTTTGATTGCTTCCCTGTGCCCCCAGAAGATTCAAATGATCAGCCCGAATACTGAGCAGGGATAAGCCAATCCCTGGGGAGGAGTGCCCAGATGGTGGCTGGGCGGCTGTTAAATAGTCTGGAGCCTTGGAGAGAAGGTCCTTTCCCCTGTGAGGGAATGGGTCGATGAGCTTAAAGGGGGGGGGGGGTGCTTTGGACTGAATGCTGGACTACTCTACAAAGGTCTGCACCTATAGATTGATTATGTTCCAGGATTCTGTAAGTAGAGCCTCCTTTCTGTGCTGCACCTCAGTTAATGGTCCCCAGCCATGAATATATATACTGTTCCGTCTTTTTCTACTTGTACAGCCAATTACATTGTGGTCCTCAGCCGTGAGACTACAGGCTGTTTCAGTCTGACAGACTACCTTATAGTAGCATCTAGCTGTGAGAGACAAACTGTTCTATTTTGCTGGAGATGAGAATGTGCTCTGTGAATTGTGTTCAGGTGTTATGGAGTATCCCACGTCCCTTCATCCTCTCCTGTTACAAGTTCTACAAGCAAATAAACTTAAAAAAGATATTTCCTATCAATGAACCTGTGTGAGCAGACTAATTTGGAAAATAACCTGTTGAACTACAGGGGCTTCTACGGTGGTAGCACTACATTTATTAAAGCAGAGCAAAACATAAAGCGTCAATAAGTGAAGTGTGGAAACCCATAGCAACTAACCAAATTTCAGTTTACTGAAATTCTGATTTGCTGCTGTGAGCTGCTGCACTTTACAGATTCTGTGAGTTTGGTTTGCCTAGCAGTATTCTGTACTATGCTATTTGACCATTAGGTGTCGACCTAGAGACCATCAAACGACCAGTCCACTCTGTTGTAGGCAATATTTATGCAGCAGAATTCCTCTTAATCAGATTTTGTCAGACATAGAACGTGCAAAGCTTTACATCACATAAACAAGGCATTGTGAAAAGGTGAGCTTGAGAGTGCAATGCATATTTTATTTACACTGATGATTCACGTGGTACATGTTCATACCTCCCAACTTTTTGAGATGGGAATGAGGGACACCTATCAGCAAAAGTATGCAGGCATAGGACACACCCCCTGCAAGGAGAATTGTACAAAAACAAGATTGGTTAAACACAAGTGCTTTTTTTTATACCACTACTATTCCATTATATTGGCTTTTGGAATTTACAAATGCAGAAATTTAGAAATCAGATGAAAGGTTTAGCGCTGGAAAACACTTTTTGATAGATAAAAAGTGCATTTTATATGCATCTATATAGATCAGACCAAAATGAGGGACAAATGAGGAGGAATGAGGGACAGAGGGATATTACTCCAAATCAGCAAAAATCCCTCGAAATCAGGGGCAGTTGGGAGCTATGCATGTTAAACTGTACAATTTATGTCACCTATCTAAATCATCCATAGGATTTGTATCTAAGGCAGCTCCTGCACTTCATAGTTATTTGTAGACTTAAAGTGGAATTGAACCCAAAAATGTACTATTTCGCATCTCACCAATTCTTAGATGTGGTGGCTGCATTTGTTTTTTGTTTTTTGAGGGGGGGGGGGGGCGTCTTTTTTCTTTTATATTCCACCCAGTGATCCAGCCAGAAAGTCTTTTGTTTTCCTACTTACAAACCAAGCTGTCCAGCAAAAGTGGCAGCTAGGGGGATGAGACAAACCATTTACCAACTACATGGGTGATGGGTGTTTACAATGATCAGCTTTATTTATGTAAATCATTTATTCCAAAAGAAAAATCTTTGCTGTAACTGCTTAAAAAGGTTCTCCAGACCCCCCCCCCCCCCCCCTAAAAAAAATAAAATAAACGTCAGCAGTTATACTCGACTTAAATCTGCTAGTACACCTAACACTCCGCTCCCTCCGCACTGAATATGCTGCTGTACAAAGGTGCCCCTGTGCTTCTTCATCCAGAGTGGGGGCACTCTAATACAGGAGGTGTGTTACTGGCCAGATCATCAGGTGACAACAGAGGGGAAAAAGCAAAAAAAAAAAGAAAACAAATGCAGCCACCACATCTAATGATTGGTAAGCCGCAATATATTAAATTTTTGATTTGGAGTTTAATACTGCTTTATTAACTATATTTTTTAACTAAATATTAGTTACTGCATCAACTTTACTTTGATCATTTTCTTCTGTTAATAAGGCTGAACTTCACACAGCTTTGTGCACAGCTAAGTATATCCCATCAATACTAGTTTTCTCAAAAAGAGCACTAGCCACTTTAATAAATTCAGCACAATAAGCGCATTACTAAAAACAAAAACAAAAAAACAACAGACATGTATTAATTATTCAGATTTCAACCAAACCAGTGAACTATGAATGCGGAAATACATAAAATAATGATTCTAAATATATAATATAAAATGTTCATAGTTCATAGTTATGTGTACTGCATTTCATGTTTCTCTTCACAATTTTGGTGCAAGTTTGGTCATAAGGCCCAACAAGTGTTCTGTTCTACAGTATGTTATTTGACCACTAGATGTCACCCTAGAGGAGAGTAGAGGAAATGGATGTGCAGGGTGCCACCTGGCTCAGAATTCATTAGCTTATTGGAAAAACAAACAAACACTGTATTCCACAAATTTCAAATTTGCTTCACAAATAGTGATCGGTGAATCTGTCTGGGTTTTATTCTCCAAGCGTTTTCGAAAAAGGCATTTGCCAGGTGTCTTTATCAGTGATACCTGCTTTTTTACCAAACGGCAATAGACCTGTGTTGGCAGGTACCTACGTTAAAGCGGACCGTCAGTCATTTTTTTTCAACTTTCTATCCATTAAATCTTCTGCTCTTGTTGTTTTAACTTTGGATAGTAAAACATTTTTTTTTCTGCCAGTAAATACCTTATACAGCCCACTTCGAAATTTCGTGTCTGGTCATTGGCCTATGCTTTTGACACCCTGCACAGCTCTCTCTCTCACTCTCATGAGAGTTTGCCAGGAAGGGAGAGGGATGGGGTCATAAGAGGGACAATGAATGCTGCAGAGCGGGCGGTGTGCCTCTGTGTGTCTGTGTAAATCCAGGAAGTGAACAGGCAGCAGCTTCAGCTGCCCACAGTGAGAATGGATGCAGCAAGACTTGATGGAGGGAGATTTCTGCAGCATATTTGGCAAGTACTGAATCACAGTATATACAATATCTCACAAAAGTGAGTACACCCCTCACATTTTTGTAAATATTTTATTATATCTTTTCATGTGACAACACGGAAGAAATTACACTTTGCTACAATGTAAAGTAGTGAGTGTACAGCTTGTATAACAGTGTAAATTTGCTGCCCCTCAAAATAACTCAACACGCAGCCATTAATGTCTAAACCGCTGGTAACAAAAGTGAGTACACCCCTAAGTGAAAATGTCCAAATTGGTCCCAAAGTGTCAATATTTTGTGTGCCCACCATTATTTTCCAGCACTGTCTTAACCCTTTTGGGCATGGAGATCACCAGAGCTTCACAGTTTGCCACTGGAGTCCTCTTCCACCCCTCTATGATGACATCATGGAGCTGGTGGATGTTGGAGACTTTGCGCTCCTCCTCTTTCCATTTGAGGATGCCCCACAGATGCTCAATTGGGTTTAGGTCTGGAGACATGCTTGGCCAGTCCATCACCTTTACCCTCAGCTTCTTTAGCAAGGCAGTGGTCGTCTTGGAGGTGTGTTTGGGGTTGTTATCATGTTGGAATACTGCCCTGCGGCCCAGTCTCTGAAGGGAGGGGATCATGCTGTGCTTCAGTATGTCACAGTAAATGTTGGCATTCATGGTTCCCTCAATGATCTGTAGCTCCCCAGGTCATTGGGATGGGGGGGGGGGGGGGATTAGCCTGTCAGTGCTCAGACCATACGCCATACACGGCATCAACTTGGTCTGCATGACTGTCATTCCAGAAGGAAGCCTCTTCTAAAAATGATGCACAAGAAAGCTCAAACAGTTTGCTGAAGACAAGCAGACTAAGGACATGGATTACTGGAACCATGTCCTGTGGTCTGATTAGACCAAGATAAACTTATCTGGGTCAGATGGTGTCTAGCATGTGTGGCGGCAACCAGGTGAGGAGTACAAAGACAAGTGTGTCTTGCCTACAGTCAAGCAAGGTTGTGGGAGTGTCATGGTCTGGGGCTGCATGAGTGCTGCCGGCACCTGCGAGCTACACTTCATTGAAGGAACCATGAATGCCAACATTTACTGTGACATACTGAAGCAAAGCATGATCACCTTCCTTCAGGGACTGAGCTGTAGGGAAGTATTCCAGCATGATAATGACTCCAAACACACCTCCAAGACAACCACTGCCTTGCTAAAGAAGCTAAGGGTAAAGGTGATGGACTGGCCAAGTATGTCTTCAGACCTAAACCCTATTGAACATCTGTAGCATTCTCAAATAGAAGGTGGAGGAGAGCAAGGTCTCTAACATCCACCAGCTCCGTGATGTCGTCATGGAGGAGTGGAAGAGGACTCCAGTGGCAGCCTATGAAGCTCTGGTGAACTCCATGCCCAAGAGGGTTAAGGCAGTGTGTAAAATAATGGTGGCCACACAAAAAATTGACACTTTGGGCCCAATTTGGACATTTTCACTTAGGGGTGTACTCACTTTTTTTGCCAGCGATTTAGACATTAATGGCTGTGTGTTGAGTTATTTTGAGGGGACGGCAAATTGACACTGCTATACAAGCTGTACACTCACTACTTTACATTGTAGCAAAGTGTCATTTCTTCAGTGTTGTCACATGAAAAGATAGAATAAAATATTTACAAAAATGTGAGGGGTGTACTCACTTTTGTGAGATACTGTATAAATCTATTAGTTTCAGCTGTACAGTATATTTGTTTTCTGGAGTTCAGCTTACAGCCTGAAAGGAATAAATAGGACCGATTGCAGTATGGCTGCGGTCGGTGTGTAAATGATGACAATACTTTATAAATGGCTGTAAGTGATCCTATTATAACCAGCCCGCACCCCTCCCTTGGCTGAGAAGTGACAGAGAGACGCAGTGTTCAGTGTTTCCTGTGTGCAGATTGTGTCACAGCTGGTGAGGAAACACTTCCTACCACACAATCTGTGATGTAGAGCTCACTGTGTCTCCATCATAGGCTTAGCCTGCTCAAAATATAGCTAACACATGGCTCTCGGCATCAGTGCTCATTGCCAGGCTATGGACTACTGTGTCCATATTTCCCATAATCCCACTCAGTACCATGGACAGTGTCCGGGGAAGCTGGGCTCTACTGTCTTCTATAGTTGTGTTGTACTGGTATCAATTTAAGGGAAGAATGTTACAAGTGTCACTTGAATACAAAAAAAAAAAACCCTTGTACTCGGACATTCCGATGGAAAATGTCCGATCGGGCCGTGTTGTCGGATAATCCGACTGTGTGTGGGCTCCATCTGACTTTTTCCGTTGGAATGTCCGACCAACAAAGTTTGAGAGCTGGATATAAAATTTTTCCGACAACATGATCCGATCAGACTTGGTCTCGTAATTTGATCTGAGCATACGTAGCACTTTGTCCGATCGAAATTCTCTACAAACGATCGGACAAAGTGCCACGCATACTCAGATCAAATTGCAAGACCAAAGCTATTGGCTACTAGCCTGAACATAGTCCCGTTGTAACGAAGAACGTCATCACGTTCCAAGCGATCGGATTTTTCGACAACTCTGTCCGACTGTGTGTATGCAATACCAGTTTCAGACAAAATCCGTCGGAAAAGATCCGATGGATTTTGTGGTCGGAATGTCCGACCGGGTGTACAAGGGCTAAGCCCTTGTACACACGGTCGGACATTCCGACCACAAAATCCGTGTGTACAGGGGCTTAGGCTGGGTTCACACTGGTGCGATTGCGGAAACCCCTGCGATTGCTGCACGGGTCCTCGCATTGCATCTGAATTGCAGGAGGTTCACCCTGACATCTGAAAACCGCTGCAGGTGTTAATGTAAAGTTAAAGAGATTGTAAACCCTCATGTTTTTTCACCTTAATGCATCCTATGCATTCAGGTGTAAAAGCACCTGGCAGTGACCGGCCCCCCAGCCCCTCCACCGTTTTAATTACCTGAGCCCTGGAACTTGACCCGGCAGGGATGCGCTGTCTCTCTGCCCGGGGTTTTTAGCTCTTGATTGGATAGATTCATAGCAGCGCAGCCATTGGCTCCCGCTGCTGTCAACCAAATCCAATGACGTGGGCACCGGGGCGCTCGGGACACGGGAGAGTGCCCACAAGGTAACCCCCTTGGGATAGCGCTTCTTCTAGGGGTTATGTGATGTGGGGAGGAGCCGTGAGAGCCACCAGGGACCTCGGAAGATGGTGTTTGGGGCCACTCTGTGTAAAGCCAGCTGCACAGTGGAGATAATGTAATGTATGATATATTTGTTATTTAAAAAAATAAAAAATGAACCCTCACAATCGCTTTAATGAACTGTGGAATCAATTGCATGGGTCTGAACACCCATGCGATCCGATTCCAGTGTGGACCAAAAAAAAAAGGGTCCTGCACCATTTTGTTGGGAATACGATGCAATTTCAAATTGTATGGCTGAATTTTCATCGCACAGACATCACATGTGATGTGCATAGCAAATGCAGTGTGAATTGCATGCAAAGTCTGGGATCGCATAAGTGCGGTCTCAGTTCACACCGGTGCGATGCCTTAAACCCTACGATTCCTGTGCGGATTCCCGCATCGCACCTGCATCACACAATGGTTCACACTGACATCTGGTAACCGCTGCAGGTGTCAATGTAAAGACACCCCCAGATCGGTTCGCAGATCAGAGTGTGAGCATTTTCACAAGTACAAGTAGTAGTACTCATAAAAATACTCAGTATCCATATCGGTGCAACCGTAGTGTAGCACCCTCTAACTGTCTCTGTGTTGCTATGGGTAACGGTAAAGATAATCTCGGTGGGACCTCCATGTAGCACACTACTCCCTTGGGAGCTGCAAAGTTGTTCATTACCTTTCTGTTAACATGTTCCATTCTTCCTTCCCATGCAAAGATCCACAAACAGCAGACAGTCTTTATCTTTTATAAGGCTTTATTTCTTGAGCTTAAAGTGGATGTAAACCCTTAAGCCTTGTTCACACTATCAGATTGTCTGCTGAGTTTTTCCTTCAGATTTACCCAAACCATGTAGTAGAAGGGCCTGCCTGATTGCATACACATTGAAACTCCTAAGGTTTGACCTCATATTATATGGTTTTGGTAAATCTGAAGGAAAAACTCAGCAGACAATCTGATAGTGTGTACGGGGCTTTACAAACCACTTTGACCTACAGGTAAGCCTAGATTAAGGCTTACCTGTAGGTCCAAGAAATATCTCCTAAACCTATATGGTTTAGGAGATATTTGCCCGAAAACAGGCACCGCTGTCTATGGCGCATGCGCCGTAGACAGCAGCGCGCAGTCGCACTGAGCGCGGCATTCTCAGCGACGGAGCTGCCGTGCGTGTCGGCTCTCGTGCGCATGCACGGGAGTGACGCATGCACGGGAGTGACAGTGGCGGAGCTGCGAGACACCACCAACAAGATGGATGCGGTGGACTACAGGGGACAGTGGCGACTTCGCTGGCTCCTGTGTCAGGTAAGTGACACATAATGGGCTACTATGCGATGCATAGTAGTCCATTATGCTTTGCCTTTGCAGTGAATGAAAGAGGAAGTAAACTCATCAGGGTTTACTTCCTCTTTAAGTGAACGTTACATCTGAATAAAGGATATGAGTTGCCTCTATTACTCCTGGTTCCCGACTCTGATCCTGCGTACTTCCCTTTTGTGAACTGACCAGCATTACTCTGAATAATACTGTGGGTTGTAGATTCCAAAGTCCCAAGGCCTAACCGCCTAATTCCTTGACTCTTGCAAATCCGCCCAATGTCAGTTCTGGAAAGTGTCTCTCACTACGTCTTTGGACACATAGCAAGTTTACGGATAATTAAGAACCACTGGGTTGCACTCCCTTTGCTCACCTCCCATCGACAGTCCATTTTTCCCACAGAAGGTCGATCCCAGTTTCCTCCGTCTGCTTTACACCTACTTTCTCCTCCGCATGGTCCGGCGCATCCCCGGCTGGGACAGCCGGTTTCTCCTCTGGACTACATTGCAATGACCGTTCAAATTATCCAGCGCTGGGGTCTCTGAAGCCCCAGGCCTTCAAGCCTGCTCCTGCTGCACTCTACATCTTGGGTTCTCTCCTTCTCCTCCTCCTCCTTCGGAAGCATGTGACCCCCAGCTTATATGCAAGTCCTGCCCCTGCCAATACAAATTAATGATTGGTCCAGAGCTCTCCACATAAGCTGCCTGCCACTCCAGTCCCAAATCCCTCCCCCCTTCCAGAACAGTTCACTGAAAGGCTGAGTGGACTTCCTTGAGCCAGAGTGTAGATGGCCACACCCCCCCTCTATTCTAGCACTCCCCTCTCCCAAATAAACAACCAGGCCTAGAAAAGTGCAAGGCCCTGGTCAAATCTATCTATCACTATTTACAGAAAACCTATTTAGCACCCACCTAAATGGGGTGGGCGCTACACTAGGAACTGTCAGCACAGGCAAATTTAGGCAGGCCTTCACTCTAAACTAGGCCTGTCTGTTTTGATCTGGAGGCTGGGAGAAGCAGTGGGTGTCACCACCTGTGCTCCAGTTCTGAGGCTCCTCCCCTACTTCCAGGGAGAATATACCTGAAGAGGAGCCCTCCTTTACATCTGGTGCCCCCCAGCAGCAGAGCCTTCCTTTACATTTGGTGTCCCCCAGCAGCGGAGCCTTCCTTTACATCTTGTGTCCTCCAGCAGTGGAGCCCTCCTTTACTTCTGGTGTGCCCCAGCAGCGGAGCCCTCCTTACAGATCTGTGTCCCCCAGCAACACAGCCCTCCTTACTTCAGTGTCCCCAGCAGCTGGCAGCAGCGGAGCCCTCCTTACAAAGCAATCTGTGTCACCAAGCAAAAGTGCTCTCCTTACTTCAGTGTCCCTGGCAGCAGCAGCAGAGCCCTCCTTACACAGCGAACTGTGTCCTCCAGCAGCGCGGCAGCTACAGTTCCCGGCAGTTCCCAGCTTTCTCGTGTGTGTGTTCAGTAGAGAGGGGAGAAGCTGATTGGCTGCCCCTCCCCTCTCCACTGAACACAACACAAGGGGAAATAATCCTCGCGATGGCAGCGGCGGCCATCTTTTTGTAGCCCGCCGGCCGTTTTTTCCTAAAACATTGATTGTTCCGGAACTGTTGGCAAGTATGAGATGGGTGAGTATACTTTAAATATTACAGATAAATTAAATTGCCTTTTTGGTTTGTAGTGCTCAGATGCAGTGTAGTTCTACTTTAAAGAGGAAGTAAACTCTGCAAAGTAAAGGCATAATGTGCTAGTATGCACCGCACTCACAGCTGATCATCGCGTGAACCAGGAAGTGCCGGTAAGCCGCTTTCCTCGGTTCACGCTGACAGGGAGAGTCGATCGGCTGCTCTCCCTGTCAGAGGGGTGTCTGCACTGATAATCAGCCCATTGATTATCACTGCAGCTCCCATCAGGTGTGCCCATCACTTGCCAGCCTGCGCCCATCAACTACCAGCCTATGCCCCATAATAAGCACCTGCCAGTGCCCATAAAAATGGCAATCAGTGCCCACAACAGTGCCAATCAGTGCCCATAAAAGTGCAAATCAGTGCCCCATCTGTAATGCCTGTCAGTGCTCTTCAGATGTCACTCAGTCATGCCTGTCAGTAGCTCCTCATCAGTGCTGTCTATCCAGTGCCACCTATCTGTGCCCATCAGTGCTGCCTATCAGTGCCGCCTATCAGTGCTGTCTATCAGTGCCCATCAGCTTTTTTTTTTTAATTGTCTGTCTTTTTTTCTCTTTCGTTCATTGATGGACACAGCTCCTTTAATTATTGATCTTAGGGTTATCACGCCATCTTCAGGAGAGGACTAGGCAGAACCAGGGCTGGACTGGGACAGAAATTTGGCCCTGGACTTCATCCAGACTGGCCCACTTACATTTTGAGTGTCCCATCAGCACTCCCTTACAACAGAGTGTCCCATTACCAGCCCCCTTACATAAGAGTGTCCCATCAGCAGCCCCCTTACATCAGAGTGTCCCATCAGCAGCCCCCTTACATCAGAGTGGCCCACTGAGCCATCGGCCCACCGGGAAACTCACGGTAGTCCCAATGACCAGTACATGCCTGGGCAGAACATGTAACACATGTAAAAACAGCAAGACTGCACAGCACCATTGGTCCTGGGATTTTTTTCTAAAAAAAATTTGATCCTGTGATCTACTATCAACAGCCAGGCTGGGTGAAAGGCTGGATAATATAGATCCTTGTAGTCTCCTCAGCCTGGCCATTGAGCATGAGCAGACCCTAGCTACACACTGGATCGGCCACGACATGCCCCTTCTGCTCCAGGGGCGGCCGGTGAGCTATATGCTCTGGGGGCACACATATGACCAGGCTACTGCTGTCCGTGTCACAGTGTGCCATGGCCAGCAGCCACCCTGTACTGCTCGGGTGATGAGTCTGTGGTGGGATGCGTCTAGCAATCTCAGCAGGAATCGTAAGTACGGCTCTCCCTGCCTTGGCAGGATTGAGCAGCTGGGAATTCTCTGAGAGGTCGACTAGGGGGTCTCTCACTCTCCCTTTCCTCTCTCCCTATCCCTTATTCCCTCCTCCCCCTGCTGGGGCCGCTGTGTGACTGGGCATGAGGTGCGGTGTATGTACCTAGGCCGGGGGTCCTCGGGGGGGATCCGAGCTTTGGCAGGGCTGCGCTGGGTGTTGGGTGCGATGTGAGGTGCCTGAGTAAATTTTCTAGAAGGTTCTGCCACCATTTTATTGGTGATTTTTGCACAAGGCCGGCCGGCGACCATTTTCTTGTAGCCTCAGCGTGTTTTTACCTCTAGTGCTGGGTCTGTGTACCTCGGAACAGCGCGGTTTTCACTCTGAGCACTTTGTGACTGAAACAGGGCAGAGCGGCCAGCGGCAGCACAGCGCAGCACAGCACTTGGTCAGGGTGGTGAGTCCTGCGGGGGGGGGGGGGCCCTCAGTCTGCAAGCAGCTAGGAGGGTGGGATTTGTGTACCTTGCCTTAAGTCCCTAAGTTGTGACAGGTGAGTGAGGGTCAGCATGGCGTCAGAAGCTGCTGCTTCTTCCCCAGACATCCCTGCTATTGCAACCGGCTCACCTGCAAAAAATGAGGTGCCTATGAACGCTTTGTCGGTGGTCCTGGAGACTTTTGTTGCCAAGGTAGAAGCGGTATCTCTGCGCAAGGGAGGTAAAAAAAAACACCCCCTGCCCCCCGTCTTCTGGGGAGAGCTCTGATTCAGACTTGGGTCCCGCGGTGACTGGAGGTCCCTGTTCTGAAGTGTCAACGGATGAGGACCAGGACCGTTCGGCCAGTGAGAATGACTCTGTGTCCGGGTTAGCGCAGGAAAAAGCGCTAGTAGGAGCACTTATCACTGTGTTGCGGGATACCCTGAAAATACAGGATTCAGCAGGAACCTCTGCTGAGGTGGTGGTCCCTTTTGGGCCTTTTTCCTAAGGTGTTTCCGTATTTAACTTATTTTGATAAGTTAATTTACAAGGAATGGGGTAGTCCGCAGTGGGCCTTTTCAGTCCCAAGAAGAATGGCAGTGCGTTACCCCTTTGAGGAGAGCCTCCTGAAAAAATGGATGTCTCCACCGGTCGTTGACCCCCCGGTATCCAGGTTAAAAAAAGTAACCAAAATTCCGGTTGAAGGGACTCCTGCCTTCAAGGACCCTGCTGACAGGAGGGTCGAAACAGTGGCCCGGTCCATGTTTAGTGTAGTGGGGTCAGCGTTACAACTTGTGCTGGCCAAGGCCTTGGTGTTGCAGACGCTTACTGAATGGGCAAAGTTGCTGCACTGTGAATTGGAGAAGCAACAGTCTCCCCTGGTCTGCGTACTGCTGGCAGACCAGTTGGTACATGGCCTTAAGTATGTCTGTGATGAGCATTGATGTTACTAACGGAGTTAAAGTAAATGGCGTTACTTAACGCCGACCTAGTACGACTGGTGGCAGATGTTCTGTGGTGGCTACCACTGCGAGAGGACCTTCTATTGCAAGGTTCGATACTTCATCCTGCTTTACTGTCGCTGGTTTTAACGGTATGGCTTTTGAAAACCAGGTGTTAAAGGACCGAGGTTTTTCAGACTCTGTAATTTCCACTATGCTGAGGGCACAGAAGTCTTCTTCTCTGAAGATTTACCATCATACATGGAAGGCTTACATCTCCATGTGTGAGGAGATGGGGTAGTGTCTGCGCACTTATTCAGTTTCCAGGATCCTCCTGTTTTTGCAGCGAGAAGTGGATCAGAAACATGCCTTAAGCACCATCAAGGGAAAGATATCAGCCTTGGCTGTCTTTTTCCAACACCCCTTGGCGACTCACTCATTGGTGAGTAGCTTTCTGCAAGGGGTTCGACACGTAATCCCTCCGGTTCGACCACTGCTACCTCCGTGGGATCTAAATCTGGTGCTATCGACACTTCAGAAACCGCCTTTTGAGCACATTAGGGAGATTCCCTTGTTAACTCTTTCTCAGAAAGTAGTCTTTCTAGTGGCTATTACATCTGCCAGGAGAGTTTCTGAGTTGGCGGCCTTGTCATGCAAGTCTCCCTACCTGGTCATCCACAAGGATAAGGCGGTGCTACGTCCGCAGCCCTCTTTCTTTCCAAAGGTGGTTTCGGCATTCCATCTAAATGAGGACATCGTGTTACCGTCCTTATGTCCTAAGCCGACACACCCAAAAGAGGTTGCCTTACATTCCCTGGACATGGTCTGGGCTAAACGGGTGTATCTGTCTGCTACGGCTCCCTTCCGGAAGTCAGACTCTCTGTTTGTCTTGGTGGCTGGACCAAAAAAAGGTCTGCGGTCTCGTTGTCTACCATTTCTCAGTGGATCAGACAGATCGTGGTTCCTGTAATGGCTCATTCCACCAGAGCAATTGGGACCTCCTGGGCTTTCCAACATCAAGCGCCTGTCTCCCACATGTGTAAGGCGGCGACTTGGACGTCCATTCACACTTTCACAAAATTCTACAAAGTTGACATAAGCACATCTTCGGATGCTTGCTTTGGCAAGGTTTTGCAGGCGGCTGTGTAAGGTTGCAATTACACCATCTTTAAGTTATAAGTGTGTTGTAAACGCATCTTTTGATGCACAAGTTGGCCGCTGGTTTTTATGGCGGCCATTTAAGATGGCGACTCCCCTGTTAAGGTGTTCCTTTTGTTGTGGGCAAAGTTATGTTTTGCTGTTTCCACCCCTCGTTTTTGACACTGCTTGGGGACATCCCTAAGGTCAAGAATTAGAGGAGCTGTGTCCGTCAATGAATGAAAGAGAAAATGGGATTTTTGTTCTCACCGTAAAATCCTTTTCTCTGAAGTTCATTGATGGACACAGCACCCATCCCTCCTATTTACGTTTGTACTGCTTTTTGACGAACTGAGCTGCAGGAAGCAGAGTGAGGGGTTATAGCCAGAGGGACCGCCCCTTTTGTGGTGCTGTGCAGTCTTGCTGTTTTTACATGTGTTACATGTTATGCCTAGTTCTCTCCTGAAGGTGGCGTGCTAACCCTAAGGTCAAGAATTAAAGGAGCTTTGTCTGTCAATGAACTTAAGAGAAAAGGATTTTACGGTGAGTACAAAAATCCCATTTTTGTTTATAACGCAAAAAATAAAAAACGCAGAGGTGATCAAAACCACCAAAAGAAAGTAGCCATCCGGCTGTGAATCCAAAAGCTGGATAACCGGTTGCCCACAGTTAGGATGCCGGTAACGGGAACCCAAAGGCTAGTGAAGAACTAGCCAGGGTGAGGACGGCGCTGGATCCCTGGACAGGTATACAGTATCTCACAAAAGCGGGTACACCCCTCACATTTTTGTAAATATTTTATTCTATCTTTTCATGTGACAACACTGAAGAAATTACACTTTGCTACAATGTAAAGTAGTGAGTGTACAGCTTGTATAACAATGTAAATTTGCTGTCCCCTCAAAGTAACTCAACACACAGCCATTAATGTCTAAACCACTGGCAACAAAAGTGAGTATACCCCTAAGTGAAAATGTCCAAATTGGGCCCAAAGTGTCAATATTTTGTGTGGCCACCATTATTTTACAGCACTGCCTTAACCCTTTTGGGCATGGAGTTCACCAGAGCTTCACAGGTGACCACTGGAGATCTCTTCCACTCCTCCATGATGACATCACGGAGCTGGTGGATGTTAGAGACCTTGCGCTCCTCCGCCTTCTGTTTGAGGATGCCCCACAGATGCTCAATAAGGTTTAGGTCTGGAGATATGCTTGGCAAGTCTATCACCTTCAACTTCAGCTTCCTTAGAAAGGCAGTGGTTGTCTTGGAGGTGTGTTTGGTGTCGTTATCATGTTGGAATACTGCCCTGCGACCCAGTCTCTGAAGGGAGCAAATCATGCTGTGCTTCGATAGGTCACAGTACATGTTGACATTCATGATTCCCTCAATGAACTTTAGCTCCCCAGTTCCGGCAGCACTCATACAGCCCCAGACCATAACATTCCCACCACCATGCTTGACTGTAGGCAAGACACACTTCTCTTTGTACTCCTCACCCGGTTGCTGCCACACACGCTTGACACCATCTAAACTAAATCAGTTAATCTTGGTCTCATCAGAACACAGGATATGGTTCCAGTAATCCATGTATCATCTTTAGAAAAAGCTTCCTTCTGGGACAACAGCCATGTAGACCAATTTGATGCAGTGTGCGGCGTATGGTCTGAGCACTGACAGGCTGACCCCCACCCCTTCAACCTCTGCTTGTAGCACTCATACGTCTATTTCCCAAAGACAACCTCTGGATATGATGCTGAGCACGTGCACTGAACTTCTTTGGTCGACCATGGCAAAGCCTGTTCTGAGTGGAACCTGTTCTGTTAAACCGCTGTATGGTCTTGGCCACCATACTGTAGCTCAGTTTCAGGGTCTTGGCAATCTTATAGCCTAGGCCATATTTATGTAGAGCAACAATTCTTTTTTTTACATCTTCATGGCGTTCTTTGCCATGAGGTGCCATGTTGAACTTCCAGTAAACAGTATGAGAGAGTGAGAACAATAACACCAAATTTAACACACCTGCTCCCTATTCACACCTGAGACCTGGTAACACTAATGAGTCACATAACACCGGGGAGGGAAAATGGCTAATTAGACCCAATTTGGACATTTTCACTTGGGGGTGTACTCACTTTTGTTGCCAGCAGTTTAGACATTAATGGCTGTGTGTTGAGTTATTTTGAGGGGACAGCAAATTTACACTGTTATACAAGACGTACACTCACTACTTTACATTGTAGCAAAGTGTCATTTCTTCAGTGTTGTCACATGAAAAGATAGAATAAAATATTGACAAAAATGTAATCTCACTTTTGTCAGATACTGTATGTCCTTTTATTAAAAGTCAGCAGCTACAGTATTTGCAGCTGCTGAATTAATTTTTGTCTGGCCAGGCTGGACAACCACTTTAAAGAGGAAGTAAACCCTGATGGGTTTACTTCCTCTTTTTTTCCCTGCAAAGGTAAAGCATAATGGACTACTATGCATCGCATAGTAGCTCATTATGTGTCACTTACCTGACACAGGAGCCAGCGAAGTCGCCGCTGTCCCCTGTAGTCCGCCGCATCCATGTTGCTTGTGGCGTCTCGCAGCTCCGACGAATCACAGCGGCGCAACCGCGATGACGTCACTCCCGCGCATGCGCACGGGAGTCGCGCCTCGCAGCTCCGCCGCTGTCATACGGCGAAGCCGCGATGACGTCACTCCCGCGCATGCGCACGGGAGTCGACAAATTTGGCAAATCCATTCTTGGATTTGCCGCATTTAGTGCGCCTGCGCGCCGCTGTCTACGGCGCATGCGCCGTAGACAGCGGTGCCCATTTTCGGGCAAATATCTCCTAAACCATATAGGTTTAGGAGATATTGCTTGGACCTACAGGTAAGCCTTAATCTAGGCTTACCTATAGGTCCAAGTTGTTTGGAAGGGTTTACTTCCTCTTTAATTTAGGCATTAATTCCACATATCTGAAGTTTTGTACGGGTGTGGGAATTTTACATACAGATTTGTGATTGGCATAATAAGTTCTCTTACATAAAACAAACTAGTCTTTAATTTTTTTCCTGGTCCTTTTATGGAAAGATGTTGGGCTGGTTAGCTTACTTTTCCTGCTTAGCAGGTTATCTATAATTAATAGGATAATTAAAATCCCAGCACACACCTGTTACGGGAATTTAACTCTTGGTGATAATAGTTGAACAAATGCCAAGCAATATGTGCACCTCTCGGAATCATAGAAGGTCTATGCCCATTTTGCTGAATCTTGGTATCTCAGCCTATCCCCTAATGACTGTCTGACGTTATCATCTCCTTTCATAGTCCTTCTCCTTACCGTCTGCCACTTTGTTCAGCATCAGTGACAGAGTTATTAAGGCGTTTCCATTTGTCACTCACATTTGGTTTTGGCTTTAGATTCCAAGCAAGTGAACCTCATTTCCCCAGCCAGAGACTTTTAGAATGAGTGTCAACTTTATAAGCCACAGTTATTTCTTATGTGAGATTGATGAATAGTAAGAGTCAGGAGGACTGGGTGGAGTATTGCAGGTTGATCACGTCTTGCGTGAGAATGATTTCCTTCTATTCCATCTACAGGATTTCATTTTCAGCTCTGCTGTCAGGGAACTTGAGAAGGGAATGATGAGAAGGATGTCAACTGAGAAAATTAAGTTTATGGAAAAAGAAGAATTGGAATCATTCTATCAGATGTCAGTTAAAGGAAGAGTTGAGAGAAGATTGTAGACCATCCAAACAACTAAACCGGATGAAAGCAGAACAGGAGATTTTTTAAAGAAATGAAAATTTTGCTGAGACGGTGAGACTCTGCTTGCGGTGAGTGGCAACCCTTCTTTACAGCCCAGGACATGAACTTTGCAGGGGTGGTTGGGGCAATGCCGAGAAGATACCATGCAGGGGAATGCTACCTGACTGCTCTCTGCTACTCAACCTGGATAGGGCGTGAAAGTCGCCCAATGAATTCACCAGAATTGGCCCAGTTCTGCTTTCGGCTCAGGAAAGTAGACCAGAAGCTGGAAGAAATGAGAGCCATCTACCAGGGGGCAGGTGAGAGAGCTGGGGAGAGATTGAAGTGGTCAACTATTCATGATCACCAAAACTATGAAGTAGATAGTTCAATTTCAGCAGCCAATGGAAGGTTTTGATACAAGACAGTTGAGTAACTCAGCAATTTTTTATATCTCTTGGGAACTTCAGTGGTGGGATCGTTGATTTTGGATACCCAAGTTTTGCCATCATTCAAAGCGGTTTAAAAAGAGCCTTGCTTATCCTGTAACATTGTATATTTATTTTATATTAGGTAGAATGTAACAGGAGGAGCAAGACTTCCAAGCAGGAAGGGAATATTTCCATGCAGCAAGTTAATACTAAGTAGAACAAGGGTCCTGTGGTTGATTTGACTTTTGATTTGACTTTTCATGTATTATACTGAAATGTCAAGATTAAGGTGCATGTAAAGGCAATTCTTCCTAGTTTTGATTGGAGTGTTGAATCTAAGATTTGTATTGCTGTCTGTGTCCTATCTGGGGAGATTCAACTCTTTATGTTTCCTGGTGACCATTGACATTGAGATTGAAAATGATGGGAAACCCGCCAATTGTGACACTTGTGCTTATGACAACTAATCAAAATTTGGCTGGCCCAGTAGGAACCGGCCAAATTTTAATCAGTATGTGGCTAACCCTACTCAACAGAAGTCAGTCTGTTGATCTACTGTTCTCAATTGGACGTGTTGAAAAAGTCTCCTTGATCAGTGGCTGCAGCAAATCAGCGCAAGCTACTGATCAGTATATTCTGACAGCAGCGAGTGCCACTGTCAGGATACAATGTCTGGGTTTAGGGGGGATTTGTGTGGATGGAGAAATCTGCAGCTGGCTGAATGAAAAAAAGAACTAATTCTGTATGGCCAGAAAAGTTGTGACTAATCAGATTTTATCTATTATCCTCTGGGAAAATTCATCACATTATCTCTTACCCATCTAAGACCCCTTTCACGTTGGTGCCCCGGCAGCATTAGAGCTAAAGCACTTTTTAAGCAGTGCTTTTTGGCCGCTAGCGGGTCTCTTTTAACCCCAAGGAAGGCGTTAAAAGCGTCCATGTTGAGGTGCTTTCTAAATGCTTTTAAGGCGCTTTGGAAGAGCTACCCATTCATTTTCAATGGGAAAGACATTTTGGGAGCGCTATATACAGCACCGCCCCAGTGTGAAAAGACACACTAAAATGAATGGGACGCAGTTTTCAGGTGCTATTTATAAGCTATTTCTAGTGCTAAAAAGAATGAAAACTGCCTTCGTGTGAAAGGGGTCTTAGAGAAACAACCTGCTTTTGTCCCAGTTTTACTTTCTCAAATGTTGTAAAAATAATTGTACCACATTTTTTTTGTTGGCCTGACCCTTCAAAAAGTGGGATACCAATAATTAACACCAGCTTCCCTCTTTTCAAGAATGATCGTAAATGTGTGACTTTGACACTGTCCTTGATAAAGAACATCTATACAGAAGCATTGTTTTGTTTATTAAAGGTCGTTCTTATTGCCCATCTGTTGTTGCGATCCTTAGGCTACTTTCACACTGGGGCACTTTGCAGGTGCTATAGTGCTAAAAATAGCGCCTGCAAAGTGCCCTGAAAGAGCGGCTCAATTCACTCCAATGTGAAAGCCCTGAGGGCTTTCACACTGGAGCGGTGTGCTTGCAGGATGGTCAAAAAAGTGTATTCACCACTCCTAAAGTGCCCCTTCCCCTTGAAAAAAATGGGGCAGCGCTGCAAACCCGCCGGCAAAGCGTAGCTGCAGCAGCGCTTTGCGGGCAGTTTTACCCATTTTTCGGCTGCTAGCGGGGATTAAAACTGCCCCGCTAGCCGCTAAAACTAAGGTAAAGCAGCGCCTGCCCCGCTCGCTCCAGTGTGAAAGTAGCCTTAGACTTCACTATTTGGAGATTCCAAAATATGGCAAACATAGGGTTTGTGTTGATGAGCTTAAATAGGCAAATGCAGCATGCTTTTGACATCAGCTTAAGGGCATGTGTTGAAGGGGTTTTGTTCACTGGGGTTTGCAATTCCATACAAGTCTATAAGAATACAAAGCTGCCATGAAGCAGGTCAAATTCAAGTCAGAAGAGGGTCATCTGCATGTCAAAACGATCTCAGTCTTATGTCAAACTGATGCCATTGACACAAGACCCTTAAACATTTCTGAGATCATTCAGAATTTGTTGAAGTTGAGAAGTAGTTCTGAAGTGAACAAAAGCCAGTTAACACAAGCCCCAAGGATGGCCAAAGATTGACAAATGTCTCCCTGTGGATGAGGTGTGGGAAAGATCTGCCTCTATTGTAACATATTATGAGAGCATTGGTACTTGCCATAGTAGAAACTTAGAAGAGTGATGGCAGAAAAAGTCCAAGTGGTCTATTAAGTCTGCCCCATTTTTTTATGATTTTCTTTTTACTTTTTTATTTGAGTATAGGTCTATGTTTAGCCAATTACGACACAAGTAGGCAACAATACATCTTTACACTTCACCAAAGGGAACGATCAGTGCCTGGTCACACAGACTTTTAAATGACAGCTGGGGACTACAACTAGGGCCCTATTAATGTAAGCCATGCTTGAATAGCAAGCATTGCTAGCAAAAAAAAGATTGTTTATGACTCCCTAGCACTTAGTACTGTTTTAGCATTTAAACCATGGCATCCCAGCCAATTAAGGGTTAAACAAATCTGTTCTAGTCTACAATTTAACAACCAATGGCTTTCCATTGACTAATAAGGCATATTGGGATTTATAGTTCCTTGGTGCCAAGTTGCCAACTGACAATGACCTTTAAGAAAATTAGGTTACACATAGCAATCAGGATATTTTTAGTCTGACAGCTGTATGCAGATGATTGGAGCTGTAAGTTACACTACATTCTTTGGCAAAGGCATGTATTACACATGAACCATGCACCAGCATTTATTCAAATCTTTAAATATAAAATTTGTCCTTACACAAATGTGTAACTGCTATCATAAATGAATGCACAACGTAGATTCTGAAACATGGAAAACGTTTAAAAAAAGCAAGAATTGTATAGATCATAATGAAGTGATGGGCTGCATTCCAAGAATGGACACAAGCTGCCAAAATCCCTCCCCTATATGAACATCTAACACAATGCATCAGAGAGGACTGGGTGATCTTGGGATACCCTAAGGCCACGTACACACGCGGGGACTGTTCGCCCAACCTTGTCCGCTGAACAGTGTTTCGGCAAACAGTCCGCTCGTGTGTGGGCTTTCAGCGGACAGTTTCAGCGAACAGTCTGCTGAACAAAGTTTTTCGGAAATTCCGAAAAACTGTCCGCTGAAACTTGGTTTCAGCGAACAGTCCCCTCGTGTGTAGGCTTGTTCGTCAAACTAAGTTCCGCGCATGCTCAGAAAGGATTTACATGCCGAAAGTTGTAATGCAGTGTATAGGACGTCGTATTTTCCGTCCCATCGTACGTGCCGTTCACGTCATCGCGCACGGTTTCAGCAAACTGTTCGTTCGTCGTGTGTGGGCAAGTCCGTCCATGCTAATTTTGAGCGGACTGTTTGCTGAAACTGTTTGACGGACAAAGTTGAGCGAACAGTCCCCGCGTGTGTACGCGGCCTAATGCTGCGTACACACGATTGAATTGTCCACACACAGTACACCGTACAATTCGATCGTGTGTGGGCTCCAGCGGACTTTCTCACCGTAAAAGTTCGGTGGACTTAGAAAGTAGTTTTGACTCAAAATTTGTCCGCCGGACTTGGCTTTCAGCGGACAATCTGTTCGTCAGTGTGCTAATCTGGCGGACTAAGAATGATGCATGCTCTGAAGCAAGTACGAAAAAGAAGCTATTGGCTACTGGCTATTGAACTTCCTTTTTCTAGTCCCATCGTATGTGCAGTATGTCATCGCGTTAGAAATCGCCAGACTTTCGGAGTGTCTTGGTGTGGCCAAGTCCGTTTGTTATGAAGTCCGGCAGATTGTTTGCCGGATTGTTTCCCGGACCAAGACCGCCGGACAATTCAATAGTGTGTACGCGGCGTAAGGGTTTTTTAGAGTCTTTCCAAACATCAGATATGCTCATTAATGCTACCAGAAACATTTTTAAGATTTGGAAAATTTTTGTGTAAGGCCGCGTACACACGCGGGGACTGTTCGCCCAACTTTGTCCGCTGAACAGTGTTTCAGCAGACAGTCCGCTCGTGTGTGGGCTTTCAGCGGACAGTTTCAGCGAACAGTCTGCTGAACAAAGTTTTTCGGAAATTCCGAAAAACTGTCCGCTGAAACTTTGTTTCAGCGAACAGTCCCCTCGTGTGTAGGCTTGTTCGTCAAACTAAGTTCCGCGCATGCTCAGAAAGGATTTACACGCCGAAGTTTGCATTGCAGTGTATAGGACGTCGTTTTCTAGTCCCGTCGTACGTGCCGTTCACGTCATCGCGCACGGTTTCAGCAAACTGTTCGTTCGTCGTGTGTGGGCAAGTCCGTCCATGCTAATTTTGAGCGGACTGTTTGCTGAAACTGTTTGACGGACAAAGTTGAGCGAACAGTCCCCGCGTGTGTACGCGGCCTAACAGTCAGTCTTTCTCACTGTGAAGAGGAACGGAAGGTATTAATCATGGGTGTCTTGCTCTGGTCTTATAGAATGGATATCAGAAGAAACAGCAGCAGGATCCAGGCATCTCAAACCATATTCTTCAAACTAAAAACAAGTGGCTCTGCTGTGAGCATTTTAAAATATTTATTGGTTCTAGTGAATTCATTTGGGTGATATTGAGTGTTTGGGGTGCCTACAAAGTTCAAAGTCTATTGAGGTTAACTTCAAAGTGGCCTGATATATGGTATGCCAAACCCTGGGGTGGGTATTGAGGAGTAATGTGTCAAAAATAACAGCGTCACAGAAATGTGCTCAAATGGACAGCTGCTACTCTGGATTATTGTAAGAAAACAATACAAAACAATGCATAGTGATAAGAGTGGCGCTAGTCCACACATTAACCCAAATTACAATCATAATTCATGAATAATCAAAATATATACCTATATATAATATCACAAGTGTGATAACAACATCTGTGCAAAAATGTATAAATTATAAGAAAGTGTTAGTGCATATCAAAGTGCAAAGCAAACAATCGTATTGTGCAATATCATTAAAGAAGGTTTTTTTTTTTTCATACTCAAAAAATTTATGATAAATAGAAACAGCAAAAATATGAAATACAGTTATAAATTATTAAATTTATAAAAAAAATGTCTCTGCTTATAAGTGTATGAAGTGCTCCACTGCTATGTGAATCCTTAACCGCTATCACCAAAATGGACTCCTCAGATCGATAAAATGGTCAAATTATGAACCATTAAGAGGACCACGATCCCCGATCACCATTTTACGGTCAAATACCTCTTAGGCTGCGTACACACGCGGGGACTGTTCGCTCAACTTTGTCCGCTGAACAGTGTTTCGGCGGACAGTCCGCCCGTGTGTGGGCTTTCAGCGGACAGTTTCAGCAGACAGTCTGCTGAACAAAGTTTTTCGGAAATTCCGAAAAACTGTCCGCTGAAACTCTGTTTCAGCGAACAGTCCCCTCGTGTGTAGGCTTGTTCGTCAAACTAAGTTCCGCGCATGCTCAGAAAGGATTTACACGCCGAAGTTTGCATTGCAGTGTATAGGACGTCGTATTTTTTGTCCCGTCGTACGTGCCGTTCACGTCATCGCGCACGGTTTCAGCGGACTGTTCGTTCGTCGTGTGTGGGCAAGTCCGTCCATGCTAATTTTGAGTGGACTGTCCGCTGAAACTGTTTGGCGGACAAAGTTGGGCGAACAGTCCCCGCTTGTGTGCGCGGCCTTACAGAGGTCACAGTAAATCATGGGGAAGACAAAACAGAAGGAAGGAGGCTCCCATAGCGTAAAACCAGCTCACAGGTAAATTAAAAATTCTCTGTAATCCACTCACATTTGAACAGTGCCTACCCGGCACTAGGGAGTAGAGATCTAATAGCCGCTCGCCTCTGGACCTGTCCTTGACCGCAAGCGCGAGCTGGCATATGCAATGTCATCAGTGTCCTTGCCCTGTGCTACATCCGTTTCATTTTATAATGTCTTCCCCATGATTTATCGTGAGCTGTGTAAGGGGAATCTGACCATAAAACGGTGATTGGGGATCATTTGGAGGCTCTGTGGTCCTATTGCTGGTTCATAATTTTACAATTTTATCGATCTGGTAAATCCGTTTTAGTGAGAGTGGTGAAGGATTCACACAGCAGTGGAGTACTTGATGTACTTATAAGCAGAGACTTTTTTTTATAATTTGAATAATTTCTTATTTTTATATTTTTTTCTGTTTCTCTTTATCATTAGTTCTTTTGCGTATAAAAAATAAATAAATTGCTCAGCACTGTAATGATATTGCACAATATGATTGTTTGCACTGCACGTTGATATGCACTAGCACTTTCTTATAATTTATACATTGTGCACAGATGTTGTTATCACACTTGTGATATTATATATAGATATATGTTTTGATTATTCACTAAGATTGTATTTTTTGAGTTAATGTGTAGACAAGCGCCATTCTTATCACTATACTTGGGTATTGAGGAGAGTCGAGTACAAAAGTTCACAACACTTAAAGGTCAAATCAAAATGTTTATTGAATAAAAGATTTAGATGAAGCCAACGCATTTCAGGGGAAATGTTTCTACCTTCCTCAGGGCTGAAACTGTGGATCTGATTGTACTCATGATGAGAAACAGTTAGGAGACCTATGTAAGGGCTTGATCCAAGGGGGTTGTTGTACTAAAACTGAAAATCTAATAGTGTGTATGGGGTCTTAGGGAACACTCAGATTCCAAACTTTGGGGTAAAACTGGAGAGTGCAAAATATGGTGCAGCTCTGCATAGAAACCAATCAGTTTCCAGGTTTTATTGTCAAAGCTTAATTGAACAAGCTGAAGTTAGAAGCTGATTGGCTACCATGCACCGCTGCACCAGATTTTGCACTCTCCAGTTTAAGTAAATCAGCCCCAAACTGCCAAACCTGAATACATTGCAAACTGCTGACCCCAAAGTTTGGCATATGAGTATTCCCTAAGAGAAACAGTAGCTCAAGACCAGAACAAGGTCCTCATACACTGTACCTTCATGGCACATCAGCCTTTTTGAAGGAAGACTGAATTGTAAGTTATATCCAACAATATCAATGCCTGGCTTCCATTGCTCCAGTGCTATCACACCTATACAGCTGACATGTTGGATAATATACTCCAGCTGAGAGATGAAAATGATATTAGCATTCTTGAAAGCATTTCACTGAACATTTACCATACAGACACTCGGTAGATGGGGTGTATTATAGCAGGGTTAGCAAATGTATAACGTGTTTTATTTCTTCCCTCTCCATTGCCTCACCACCTTACCAGGTCCTTTCTCTTGTGACCATTCTGAGCTCAAGCTATCGGAACTGCTCCAGGCCGTTGTAATCCTCCTGTTCAAATATCCAGCTCTCAAAGCACACTGCGTTCAAGAAGCCATGACCAACCTGATCAACAGAGTGCGAGGTATGCCCCTACACCATGCTCCTAAAATAAAAATATAAAGTATAATAAAAATATAAAGTAAAGTTTGCAGTAAGTAAAATAAGTCTAAAAATATAAAGTAAAGTACTGTTTGCAGTAAGTAAAATAAGTCTAAAAATATAAAGTAAAGTATAAGTAAAATAAGTCTAAAAATATAAAGTAAAGTATAAGTAAAATAAGTCTATAAATATAAAGTAAAGTATAAGTAAAATAAGTCTAAAAACATAAAGTAAAGTAATACCTTGGTTTACGAGTAACGTGGTATATGAGCATTTTGAAAGACGAACAATATTTGTTTTAAAAATTTGTCTTGATAAACGAGCGCTGTCTTGATATACGAGTCTGGTGTTCATCCATGTAAAGCTGCTGTGTATATGCACAGTAAAGTTGCTGGAGACACCCAGAGATACTCCGAGCTGGGTGGGGCAGGTGTAACGTGCGTTTGGAGCACCCACAAGTGATGTCAACGGTTCCCGAGTGTCTCGAGTTCTCCAGGAAGCACTAGGAGCAACCATCGTCCAGAACCTCTGGCCACATATAGTGCTGTATACTGTACACCAGCGGCTTAACTGTAATATACATAGCGGCTTTACATGGATGAGCTCCAGAATCCTTAAAGCGGGAGTAAACCCAGTTTAAATAAAACACTTACATTACCGGCATGCCGGAAATGCTAACTTTCACATTGTTTGTGCTCTCAACCAAACTTTCAAACCATCCAATGGCTGGTGTCATAACTGATCACATGTGCAGCATTATGGCAGTTGAAGAATTATTAGAGGCCAAGATGGCAGCTTCCTTGACTGAAAACGATAGAAGGGTTTACTTCCACTTTAACATTGTGATGGTCATTTTTTTTTTTTTTACATTAAAACTGTGATTCTTCTTTTTTTTTCAACACAAAGGTACAGTACAGTACAGTATTCCTACTATAGCGCTGTACAGTATTTATATGAGCTTTTGCTCATATACCCTTAGCGCTGACCGTATGCACATTTGCGGCCTCGGGTTTAAGGGGTTATAGCGGGAGGATGCCAGCACTTGCAGGCATCATCCTAGTACCGTTTTTTAGAGCGGGTGGTCAGCTCTTCATGGATAACAACTGATGCGGCTAAAAGCCGCTTGGCTGTTATCCCGAAGGAGCGATAGAAGGACTTCCCCCCTCCCGCCGCCTTCTTCTGCTCTTCCCAGGCCTCCCGTCCCACCCGGAGACCCGATCCGGCACTTCTGATGGCTAAAGTGAGACTGGAAGTAAGCCAGAAATGGCTTCTTTCCAGTCTCCTATGTGTAAACACAGAAGTGACGTCACAACGTCACTTTCGGTTTACTCAGCTGCAAATGGAGGCAACGTTTTAAAAAATTACAGTATTCAGAATCGCTGTTTTTGGCGATCTGAATATTTGAAGTGCAAAGGAGGGATTTGGAGCCCGATCTCTCCATAAAGAGTACCTGTCACCACCTATTACTGTGACAAGGGATGTTTACATTCCTTATGACAGCAATAAAAAGTGATCACATTTTTATTTTTTTTAAAGAGACATTGTAAAAAAAAAAAATTTAATGAATACGTTTTTTTAAAGTGCCCCAGTTCCCATGAACTCGCGCAGCAAAGAAACGCGCGCGTAAGTCGCGCCCGCTTATGTAAACAGTGTTTAAATCACACATGTGAGGTATCGCCCGATCATCAGAGCGAGAGCAATAATTCTAGCACTAGACCTCCTCTGTAATTCTAACCTGGTAACCGTTCATTTTTTTTTTTAAAGCATCACCTATGGAGATTTTGTCGCCATTCCATGAGTGTGCGTAATTTCAAGCATGATATGTTAGGTATCTATTTACTTGGTGTAACATCATCTTTCACATTATACAAAAAAATTGGGCTAACTTTACTGTTTAGTTTTTTTTAATTAATGAAAGTGTATTTTTTCCCCAAAAATTGCATTTGAAAGACCGCTGCACAAATACAGTGTGGCATAAAATATTGCAACGATCGCCATTTTATTCTCTAGATTCTCTGCTAAAAATATATATATAATGTTTGGGGGTTCTAAGTAACTTTCTAATACAAAATATGGATTTTAACTTGTAAACAACAAATGTCAGAAATAGACTTAGGCATGAAAGGGATATTTTGATCATTTTGTATATTAATAAATGGTTGTGGAACGAATTATCTGAGTTTCTATTATTTCTTATGGGAAAATTTGCTTTGATATAAGAGGAACAAATTATGCTTGCAAACCAAGGTATTACTGTAAAGTATAAGTGAAATAAGTCTAAAAATATAAAGTAAAGTAAAATAAGCAGCTGTACTGTATGGATGCTATAGGATCCCTATGCTGTGATATGAGTGGACTAGTGAACTGGCTCCCTCCATCTCACAAAAATCGTTCATTAGTCAGACAGGAAGTGCTCACAATATCATGTGTACCAGTTTTGTTGCTTGGCACATATCTACAGGTATTTTTAACATGATAACATGTATAACATGTACAATCTTGTTCATTGTTTTTCTTTTATGGTAAGAGTAGTTGAGCTGTAATGCAAATGGACAAACTCCTTAACCAGTTGCCGACCGCCGCACGCCGATGTACGTCGGTACAATGGCACGGGCAGGCATAAGGACATACATGTACGTCCCTTGCCTCCCGCGGGTCGGGGGCCCGATCGGGCCCCCGCCCGGTGCCTGCGGCGGTCGGTATTCGTACGGGAGCGATCCCGGACGAGGGGACGGCCATTCATTCATGGCCACCCCCTCGCGATCGCTCCCGACGAATAGAAATCCCCGGTGACATCACTTCCTCTCCTGTAATGTAAACACAGGAGAGGAAGTGATGTATTCTCTCCTCCGTGTCGGTATTTTTCGTTCCGACACGGAGGAGAGCGGATCAGTAAGTTGCACCAACACTCACACACACAGTAGAACATGCCAGGCACACTCACACCCCCCCTTTACCCCCCGATCACCCCCCCAATTACCCCTGCCCCCCAGTCACAGTGACACCAATGTCATTTTTTTTTTTTTTTTTTTTTGCATTGGTGTCATTTGTGACTGTAATAACTGTTAGGGCAGTTAGAGTTAGCCCCCTTTAGTTCTAATGTACCCCCCTAACCCCCCCAATAAAGGTTTAACCCCGTGATCACCCCCCGTCGCCAGTGTCACTAAGGCTGGGTTCACATTGCAGCGGTTTATGAGAACGAATGTGATTCGCACCGCACTGCAGTGCAAATCACATCCGATCTCTGTGCGATTCGAGTTCAGCCATTCGCCGCACCCGCCACACCCGCCGCACCCGCCGCAAATTCGCACGGGACCCTTTTTTTGGCCCGCAGCAGAATCGGATCGCATGGGTGTTCACACCATGCGATCCGAGTTTGCAGATCGCACTGCGATATGCGAACTGATCTGGGGGTGTCAGTAACATTTCACTGACACTCCCAGCAGTTCGCATAGGGCAGTGTGAACTGCCGCCGGGAGGCATGCGATGCGGGAACCCGCCGCGGATTCGCGGCGTTTCCGCATCGCTCCAGTGTGAACCCAGCCTAATAAGCAATCATTTTTCTGATCGCCGTATTAGTGTCACAGGTGACGCTAGTTAGGCAGGTAGGTATTTAGGTTCGCCGCAGCTTTTTATAGCGCCAGGGACCCCCATATACTACCGCATAAAGCCCCCTGATTGCCCCCTAGTTAACCCTTTCACCAGTGATCACCATATAACTGTTACAGGTGACGCTGGTTGGTTAGTTATTTTTTTATAGTTTCAGGGCACCCGCCATTTATTACCTAATAAAGGTTTAACCCCCTGATCACCCGGCGGGTGTCATTTGTGACTAATAACTGTTAGGGCAGTTAGGGTTAGCCCCCTTTAGTTCTAAGGTACCCCCCTAACCCCCCCCAATAAAGGTTTAACCCCGTGATCACCCCCCGTCGCCAGTGTCACTAAGGCTGGGTTCACATTGCAGCGGTTTATGAGAACGGATGTGATTCGCACCGCACTGCAGTGCAAATCACATCCGATCTCTGTGCGATTCGAGTTCAGCCATTTGCCGCACCCGCCGCACCCGCCGCAAATTCGCACGGGACCCTTTTTTTGGCCCGCAGCAGAATCGGATCGCATGGGTGTTCACACCATGCGATCCGAGTTTGCAGATCGCACTGCGATATGCGAACTGATCTGGAGGTGTCAGTAACATTTCACTGACACTCCCAGCAGTTCGCATAGGGCAGTGTGAACTGCCGCCGGGAGGCATGCGATGCGGGAACCCGCCGCGCATTCGTGGCGTTCCCGCATCGCTCCAGTGTGAACCCAGCCTAATAAGCGATCGTTTTTCTGATCGCCGTATTAGTGTCACAGGTGACGCTAGTTAGGCAGGTAGGTATTTAGGTTCGCTGCAGCTTTTTATAGCGCCAGGGACCCCCATATACTACCGCATAAAGCCCCCTAATTGCCCCCTAGTTAACCCTTTCACCAGTGATCACCATATAACTGTTACAGGTGACGCTGGTTGGTTAGTTATTTTTTTATAGTTTCAGGGCACCCGCCATTTATTACCTAGTCTCACTAGTGTACCCCTAAATTTAGGGGTGTCTACTTTCCAAAATGGGGTCATTTGGGGGGGGTTTGTGCCATCTTGGCATTTTATGGCCTTCAAAACTGTAACGCCCTTAGAAAGCCTGAAGGCGGTGCTTGGTTTTCGGGGCCCCGTACGCGGCTAGGCTCCCAAAAAGTCCCACATATGTGGTATCCCCATACTCAGGAGAAGCAGCAGAATTTATTTTGGGGTGTCATTTCACATATGCCCATGGCATGCGTGAGCAATATATCATTTAGTGACAACTTTGTGAAAAAAAAAAAAAAAAAAAAAAAGTTTGTAATTTTCCCGCAACTTGTGGCAAAATATAAAATATTCCATGGACTCAACATGCCTCTCAGCAAATAGCTTGGGGTGTCTACTTTCTAAAATGGGGTCATTTGTGGGGGTTTTGTGCCATCTTGGCATTTTATGGCCTTCAAAACTGTAATAGGTAGTGAGGAGTGAAATCAAAAAATTACGCCCTTAGAAAGCCTGAAGGCGGTGCTTGGTTTTCGGGGCCCCGTACGCGGCTAGGCTCCCAAAAAGTCCCACATATGTGGTATCCCCGTACTCAGGAGAAGCAGCAGAATTTATTTTGGGGTGTCATTTCACATATGCCCATGGCATGCATGAGCAATATATCATTTAGTGACAACTTTGTTAAAAAAAAAAAAAAAAAAAAAAAGTTTGTAATTTTCCCGCAACTTGTGGCAAAATATAAAATATTCCATGAACTCAACATGCCTCTCAGCAAATAGCTTGGGGTGTCTACTTTCTAAAATGGGGTCATTTGTGGGGGTTTTGTGCCATCTTGGCATTTTATGGCCTTCAAAACTGTAATAGGTAGTGAGAAGTGAACTCAAAAATTTACGCCCTTAGAAAGCCTGAAGGCGGTGCTTGGTTTTCGGGGCCCCGTACGCGGCTAGGCTCCCAAAAAGTCCCACATATGTGGTATCCCCATACTCAGGAGAAGCAGCAGAATTTATTTTGGGGTGTCATTTCACATACGCCCATAGCATGTGTGAGCAATATATCATTTAGTGACAACTTTGTGTAAAAAAAAAAAAAAATTTTTTTTTTTGTCATTATTCAATCGCTTGAGGCAAAAAAATAAAATATTCAATGGGCTCAACATGCCTCTTATCAATTTCCTTAGGGGGTCTACTTTCCAAAATGGGGTCATTTGGGGGGGTTTTGTACTGCCCTGCCATTTTAGCACCTCAAGAAATGAGATAGGCAGTCGTAAACTAAAAGCTGCGTAAATTCCAGAAAACGTACCTTAGTTTGTAGATGTGACAACTTTTGCGCAAACCAATAAATATACAATTATTGACTTTTTTTTTACCAAAGACATGTGGCTGAATACATTTTGGCCTAAATGTATGACTAAAATTGAGTTTATTGGATTTTTCTAATAACAAAAAGTAGAAAATATCATTTTTTTTCAAAATTTGCGGTCTTTTTACGTTTATATCGCAAAAAATAAAAATCGCAGAGGCAATCAAATACCATCAAAAGAAAGCTCTATTTGTGGGAAGAAAAGGACGCAAATTTTGTTTGGGTACAACATTGCATGACCGCGCAATTACCAGTTAAAGCAGCGCAGTGCCAAAGTGTAAAAAGACCTCTGGTCATTTACCAGCAAAATGGTCCGGTCTGAAAGTGGTTAATTATAATGAGTCTACAACATATAACACTAGTTCCGTGCTGGACTACAGAACACCTCCCTTTTTCCTTACCTCCATAACCCACCCTTGTTTACATTCTCAGCATAAGGGAAAAGATGCTGAGAATATAAAAAACGTGATTATGGCGATGAGGAAAGGGGGTGGTGTTCTGTAGTCTAGCAGGGGAAAACTCAGGAAGAGCTGATGACACTGCTTAGGCCACAGTCACATTGATGGCCAACGGAGAGAATAAGTGGATTCTTGTGGGTGGAGCTAAACATTGCAAGCGCATAGTATTGAAGCAGTCTTCACCAGAATCAATGGTCTGCTCTGCCGCTGTTCTCATGTAACCAATCATCTGAGCAGTTACATGCATATAGAGCTTCTGATCGATTATGGATCCTGACGTTTTGCATCCAGGGATGGCATTTTAATGGCATTTCTGGGCACAGGTAATCATCCAGTTTGTACAGGTCCATGGCACAGAATGCAGCAAACTATCTGGCTCTGGCCACTGTATAAATATAGAATTTTAGCCCAGAAGAGACTGTGTTGTCAGCTCACTGGATTTATGGCAGCATCAACAGGTATTTTCTGAAGCATTTTAAAGAAACAAAACATAGAGGAAAGTGCATGTTTCACAGAAATGTGCTTAATATGCTTTTTTTTTTTTATATATATTTTCCCTGATATACACTTAAAACTAATATAATAGAATTTTATAGTACAGTGCTGAAAATTAGGGGGATTAATTGCAGCATAACCACCAAGAACTTTGACCTTTGCTAGAAATCTGGGACAGTGGGCAATTATGCAAGTGCAGCATCTCAATAATATTAGGAAGTAGTATAAGCAGTAAGCTGAGCCCTGCCCCTCCGTATGAGATATACGGTCTCATCGGACTGATTGCAATGCTCAGCACTCTCTCTTTGCACTTCCTGATGTGATGTCTTCTGTCAGGAAGCTGTGGCTGTTTGTCACTACATCACTGAGCCCAGGTTCTGCAATTGATAGGGGTGGCCACTCCATCTGGGCCTGGGAAGATGGCGACAGGCCGAGGAGGGGGTAAGAAGCTGAGTAACCTGCCCCGTGTACTTGTCTTTGCTCAGTGTTTTCGCTCTCCATCGTTGTTTCTGTGTCTCTGTAGCTTATATACTTGTTTGCCACAGCTTGTTCCTCTTTATCCTTCATCGTCATGTAACCCATGGTGGCTTGTGCAGCGGAGGACTTGGTTTGACCACAAAGGCAGTATATATTCTGTAAGGCATGCATGTGACTTGCCATGCAGCACTTTTGTTAGTGAATGTGTTTCCTCGCTATTGTGATTAAGCAGTTTAGCACAGAAATTAAGAGTCTGCTACCCTATCATAAGAGCAAGGGGGAGCGATGTACTCCCCAAAATTTTATATTCCACAAATCGTTTCAGCAGGAGTGAACATCAATTACGAAATGGCTATCAGCCCAAGTTAGTGCAGGTTGCATTAGCCAGTAGCAACCAATTAGATTGCACTACACTTTCCATGCATACCCAAGTCCTAGGATGATCTGGTATGCCAATTTAAACCATAGTCAGCAACCTGGCCTGATATTCTGCTGATCCCAATGACTTTTTGTAGAACCATCAATGTGTTGTGTTGGCCTCCCTGGCCAATTGTGAGTCACAGAGGATGAGCTATTATGCCAATATTAATCAGCTCTTGGTCAACCCACGAGACTTTTGTTCGACCATCAATGCATTGCGTGACCTCATTTGCCAGTTGTAAAGCCTTGTACACACTCACACTACTACTTTTTTTTTATTTAACCCAGCTGACCGCTCAGGTTGAAGCCTTTCTACTAACAATCCAATGTTAGCACAGCGATCTCCCCTGCTGTGCTATTGTGTTCTGACAGCCCCCACCACCAGAACACTCTGGCCAGCGCTCTCGGCCACCGGGAGACGGTCAACAGACCTTTTTCAGACATGATCCTTACATACAAGCGGGCCAAATGTCGGACAGTTTCTATTGAATGGGCCGATTCTGCCCAACATTTGGCCCGTGTGTACTAGGCTTTAGTCATAGAAAGATAGGCCAGTATGCCAATTTTAACCAGCTCTGACAGTCAAGAAGCTAGCCCACCTTCTCCTGCTCTCCACGGATTTTTATTGGATCTTCACTGTGGTGTGTGGCCTCACTGGCCAGTTGTAAGTCAGAGAGATGATGAGCTAGTTTGCCAGTTTAAAACAGCTCCTACAGTCAAGAACCTCACCCCACTTTCTTCTGCTCCCCACAGCTTTGTGTTGGACCATCACTGTGGTGTGTGGCCTCAGTGGCTAGTTGTGAGTCACAGAGAGGAAGATTGTTTATAACTAGCTCTCGTAGTCAGAAATCTGGTCCCACCTTCTGCTGCTCCCCACAGCTTTTTATGGGACCATCAATGTTTTGTGTGGCCTCACTGGCCAGCTGTGAATCACAGAAAGGATGATCCAGCTCCCATAGTTCTGGACTTCCCAGTTCTAGACTCCCACCTTCTTCTGACCCCCATGACTTACTGTTGAATCATTACTGTGGTGTTTGACCTTTCCTGCCAGTTGTGAATCACAAAGAAGATGAGCTGGTATGCCAATTTTAACCAGTTTGCAGAGTCAAGGACCTGGCCTACCATCCCCAGTTCTCCATGACTTTTTTGGGGGGATCATCACTGTGCTGTATGGCCTGTCTGGTCAGTTGTGAGCCACGGGGCCTAAGGGAACAAAGACCAGGCTCTTAGCTCAGATAGCCACTCAAAACCTTTCCACGGAGAGTGGCAGTGGGAGTAGAGGGATCATATAGGTATGCAAGTATAGAAGTTGAAGGACTCTAACATAAGCACTATATAGCCAACCTGTGTGTGTGTGTGTGTGTGTGTGTGTGTGTGTGTGTGTGTGTGTGTGTGTGTGTGTGGTCATAGGGAATTGGTAATAAACCTTACGTGAGGGTGTTTGGTGGTGTGTGTGGCTTTATTTGGCTTTTATTTTCAGTCAAAAATTGTACCTCAGGCTCAAAAGGAAATGTAATAATACGACTTACATTACATTACATACCAGCAGGCACTTTAACTAGGTTGGATAGAACTTCATGAATGCCTTTCAGAGACATGTCACCTTGCCAATGCAATGAATAGGTTATCTCCTATCTCTTCATATACTTACCCTACCCACTTTGCCCCCCATTTCTTGCACCTCCAAAGCTGGTGAGACTATCGAACACTTCCAGGTTAATGGAGAGAATGTGACCTGCTGTTCTGTGACAGTGCCCAAGCCTAGCAGCTAGTCCCATGACTGGGGGAGAGATGTCATTACTCCCCTGGGTCACCGACACAGCCAATCTCAGTGCCAGTTGATGGGAAGCAAGCAGATGCGAGTGAGTGCAGATAAGGTGGCATAGGGAAGGTGACTGATTCTCTTTATAGCTTAATTTTATTTTTATTTTAAAGATGAAGTAAACCCTGATGGGTTTTACTTTCTCTTTGTTCCCTGCAAAGTAAAAGCATAATGGGCTAGTATGTATCGCATCCATCTTCAACCCTTCTTCCTTATGAGGCCGTGGACTCCGGCTCTGTTACTGGCTAGGGTCACTTGACATCACTCCCACGCATGCGCGCGGAAGCCGGCGGTCACGGCATGGGCACTATAGAAACGGCACGATCTTACCCTTTCTTCACTGCCAATGGCATTGGAGCAAGTTTATATGGGGTACAGGTTTAGGAGATATTTCCAGTACCTACAGGTAAGCCTTATTATAGGCTTATCTGTAGGGAAAAGTGGTTGTACAGGGTTTACAACCACTTTAAATCTTTAAAGGTGAATTCTAGGATAAGCAAAATACAAGCAGCATTTTTGCATTGTTAGTTGGATCTGCGTGTGCTTTGTGTAATTCCTCCAGATGTGTGCAGTAATACTTTTTTGCAGGTGCTTCCTATAATAAAGACCAGTCACTGCCGCTCTCTCTTCTTGTGTAGGGTGACTGGTCTTATCTCCACCCCCTCATGTAGTTTTCTGTGGACACGCAGTTTGTAGTGGATGCTGGGTCCCTCCCACAGCTCTGCTCTTTGCACAGGCAATGTACATCAGTGATGATATCACAGCTACTTTTACAAAGTAGTATCCAGGTTTGATGCATACAAAGTAGATTTATATCATTTGTGACTATTGAGAACTATATAAATGTGCCAGGAGCTTAGATTTACGTATTTAAGTATTTGTGATGTACTTTGTGATTGGTTAAACAGAGAAGGTGGGTCTACGTCCAGGGCCGGTCACTTGCAGGGGATCGCTGCATGAGTGATTACAAGTGAGCCCCCACAATTAGCTTTGAGAGGCGGCAGCTTCCCATTGCTTTCAGTGGGGCTGTCTCCTGCAGCTAATCACCGGGAACCTCCCCTGGGGTTCTCGCATGTAATCATTGTTGGGCCCATTTGTAAGTATAAATGTAGCTTTAAGAAAATAGCCAAGCTAAGAGTTGGGTTTAAAGTGTATCTAAAGTCAAAACTTTTTTACTTCTTTAGCTTTGGATGGGTCTAGAACCTCTGTCAGGTTTGTATTGCTGTCTTCCAAGTGGGGAGATTGACCCTCCAAAATCACCAGAGCAGAATACAGGGGACATCATCCATTGAGGGCATTTGTGATTTTTCTCACTATGAAGAGATTTCCTGTTGTGTCTACAGGTCAGGAAGTGAAGGAAGTGCTTACCAATATGACACAGATAGCTAAACAAGAACATACAGGGTTTGAACCCTTCCCTACTCTATCCAAAACTTTAAAAAAACAAAAGTTTTGGCTTTATATATACGTTAATCATTGTTTGCATTAGACTTTTTCTTCTAAGTGGAATTCTTGTTTCCAAGTCTAAGGTTCATTGGATCCTAAAGGAAGAAGTGTTTTATCACCTAGTGTTTGGCTGTAATAATGGAAAATTGTATCAAATAATTACTGTAATTTTCCTTTCCTGACGCTAAACCATGGCAGCATACAAGTGATAGGCTCCACCCCTCTTCCACTCCCTCAGGAACAGTGAATAGCATAAATTAAAGGTCAGGTTAGGCCCCACCCTATTTTTTGTAATTAGCCACATACCGAAAATGCACAAGGGTGGGTCCATATGGTGCCATTGTTTGGTGTCAGGAAAGGAAAATTACGGTAAGTATTCAATACAATTTTCTATTTTTCTGACGCCACCATGGCAGCATACTAGTGATAAATAACTAGCTGACAGGGTGGGTTCTATTTGTCGAATACATTTTTAATTATTATGGGACAGAAGACGCCTTCCTCTGCAGTCCACTAATGGCAAGACCCCCGGATCTACTCCGTACCACTCGAAAAAGGTATCCTGGGGGGCCAATGATACTTCCCTGCAGATGGATTCCATGGATGCCTTCGAATGGGCAGCCCATGAGACAGAAACCGTTCTGGGAGAGTATGTATCCACTGCTGAAAGAGGTTCATCACCCCTCGCCCTATATGCTTGACCTAACCTACTAAGTCCAGGAGGTAACCTCTTTTCCCTTATGAATTTCAGCTGGAAAGATGAATTATTACATGATCTGAAAGGGCAATTGTGGATAGGGACTTCAAGTTCTGTACACGTCCAATTTGTGTGACCCTCCTGACTCCTGAGTGATCCTCTGGAAAGTTAGGCAATGCCCAGATGACTGCTAGATGGAGGGCTGTCTCTTCCCTTGATACAAGATGATCTACCCGACACAAGTCTACTCCTTCTGGAAAGAAAATAATATCTTCTTCTGAAGCTCTCGGAGCTTGAATCTCAGACACCCTTCTGCTTGAAGATCTTGCGATAGATACTGCCTAGTAGGTAATGTCATAAACTGAACACTGATCTGTTGGAGAAAATGGTCAAACTGATTTGAAATCCAGCAACACCGACAGATTCCACTGGGAAAGATCCTCCTTCGTGGTAGTCGAAACCTCCTGTCTTCAAAATTTGTGCAAACAAAAGGATTTCCGGCACATTTAACCACTTTCAGACCGGACCATTTTGCTGGTAAATGACCAGAGGTCTTTTTACACTTTGGCACTGCGCTGCTTTAACTGGTAATTGCGCGGTCATGCAATGTTGTACCCAAACAAAATTTGCGTCCTTTTCTTCCCACAAATAGAGCTTTCTTTTGATGGTATTTGATTGCCTCTGCGATTTTTATTTTTTGCGATATAAACGTAAAAAGACCGCAAATTTTGAAAAAAAATGATATTTTCTACTTTTTGTTATTAGAAAAATCCAATAAACTCAATTTTAGTCATACATTTAGGCCAAAATGTATTCAGCCACATGTCTTTGGTAAAAAAAAAGTCAATAATTGTATATTTATTGGTTTGCGCAAAAGTTGTCACATCTACAAACTAAGGTACGTTTTCTGCAATTTACGCAGCTTTTAGTTTACGACTGCCTATCTCATTTCTTGAGGTGCTAAAATGGCAGGGCAGTACAAAACCCCCCCAAATGACCCCATTTTGGAAAGTAGACCCCCTAAGGAAATTGATAAGAGGCATGTTGAGCCCATTGAATATTTTATTTTTTTGCCTCAAGCGATTGAATAATGACAAAAAAAAAAATTTTTTTTTTTTTTTACACAAAGTTGTCACTAAATGATATATTGCTCACACATGCTATGGGCGTATGTGAAATAACACCCCAAAATAAATTCTGCTGCTTCTCCTGAGTACGGGGATACCACATATGTGGGACTTTTTGGGAGCCTAGCCGCGTACGGGGCCCCGAAAACCAAGCACCGCCTTCAGGCTTTCTAAGGGCGTACATTTTTGAGTTCACTTCTCACTACCTATTACAGTTTTGAAGGCCATAAAATGCCAAGATGGCACAAAACCCCCACAAATGACCCCATTTTAGAAAGTAGACACCCCAAGCTATTTGCTGAGAGGCATGTTGAGTTCATGGAATATTTTATATTTTGCCACAAGTTGCGGGAAAATTACAAACTTTTTTTTTTTTTTTTTTTTTTTCACAAAGTTGTCACTAAATGATATATTGCTCACACATGCCATGGGCATATGTGAAATGACACCCCAAAATAAATTCTGCTGCTTCTCCTGAGTACGGGGATACCACATATGTGGGACTTTTTGGGAGCCTAGCCGCGTACGGGGCCCCGAAAACCAAGCACCGCCTTCAGGCTTTCTAAGGGCGTAAATTTTTGAGTTCACTTCTCACTACCTATTACAGTTTTGAAGGCCATAAAATGCCAAGATGGCACAAAACCCCCACAAATGACCCCATTTTAGAAAGTAGACACCCCAAGCTATTTGCTGAGAGGCATGTTGAGTCCATGGAATATTTTATATTTTGCCACAAGTTGCGGGAAAATTACAAACTTTTTTTTTTTTTTTTTTTTTTCACAAAGTTGTCACTAAATGATATATTGCTCACGCATGCCATGGGCATATGTGAAATGACACCCCAAAATAAATTCTGCTGCTTCTCCTGAGTACGGGGATACCACATATGTGGGACTTTTTGGGAGCCTAGCCGCGTACGGGGCCCCGAAAACCAAGCACCGCCTTCAGGCTTTCTAAGGGCGTTACAGTTTTGAAGGCCATAAAATGCCAAGATGGCACAAACCCCCCCCAAATGACCCCATTTTGGAAAGTAGACACCCCTAAATTTAGGGGTACACTAGTGAGACTAGGTAATAAATGGCGGGTGCCCTGAAACTATAAAAAAATAACTAACCAACCAGCGTCACCTGTAACAGTTATATGGTGATCACTGGTGAAAGGGTTAACTAGGGGGCAATCAGGGGGCTTTATGCGGTAGTATATGGGGGTCCCTGGCGCTATAAAAAGCTGCGGCGAACCTAAATACCTACCTGCCTAACTAGCGTCACCTGTGACACTAATACAGCGATCAGAAAAACGATCGCTTATTAGGCTGGGTTCACACTGGAGCGATGCGGGAACGCCACGAATGCGCGGCGGGTTCCCGCATCGCATGCCTCCCGGCGGCAGTTCACACTGCCCTATGCGAACTGCTGGGAGTGTCAGTGAAATGTTACTGACACCCCCAGATCAGTTCGCATATCGCAGTGCGATCTGCAAACTCGGATCGCATGGTGTGAACACCCATGCGATCCGATTCTGCTGCGGGCCAAAAAAAGGGTCCCGTGCGAATTTGCGGCGGGTGCGGCGGGTGCGGCGAATGGCTGAACTCGAATCGCACAGAGATCGGATGTGATTTGCACTGCAGTGCGGTGCGAATCACATCCGTTCTCATAAACCGCTGCAATGTGAACCCAGCCTTAGTGACACTGGCGACGGGGGGTGATCACGGGGTTAAACCTTTATTGGGGGGGTTAGGGGGGTACCTTAGAACTAAAGGGGGCTAACCCTAACTGCCCTAACAGTTATTAGTCACAAATGACACCCGCCGGGTGATCAGGGGGTTAAACCTTTATTAGGTAATAAATGGCGGGTGCCCTGAAACTATAAAAAATAACTAACCAACCAGCGTCACCTGTAACAGTTATATGGTGATCACTGGTGAAAGGGTTAACTAGGGGGCAATCAGGGGGCTTTATGCGGTAGTATATGGGGGTCCCTGGCGCTATAAAAAGCTGCGGCGAACCTAAATACCTACCTGCCTAACTAGCGTCACCTGTGACACTAATACGGCGATCAGAAAAATGATCGCTTATTAGGCTGGGTTCACACTGGAGCGATGCGGAAACGCCGCAAATCCGCGGCGGGTTCCCGCATCGCATGCCTCCCGGCGGCAGTTCACACTGCCCTATGCGAACTGCTGGGAGTGTCAGTGAAATGTTACTGACACCCCCAGATCAGTTCGCATATCGCAGTGCGATCTGCAAACTCGGATCGCATGGTGTGAACACCCATGCGATCCGATTCTGCTGCGGGCCAAAAAAAGGGTCCCGTGCGAATTTGCGGTGGGTGCGGCGGGTGTGGCGGGTGCGGCGGGTGCGGCGAATGGCTGAACTCGAATCGCACAGAGATCGGATGTGATTTGCACTGCAGTGCGGTGCGAATCACATTCGTTCTCATAAACCGCTGCAATGTGAACCCAGCCTTAGTGACACTGGCGACGGGGGGTGATCACGGGGTTAAACCTTTATTGGGGGGGTTAGGGGGGTACATTAGAACTAAAGGGGGCTAACTCTAACTGCCCTAACAGTTATTACAGTCACAAATGACACCAATGCAAAAAAAAAAAAAAAAAAAAAAAAAAATGACATTGGTGTCACTGTGACTGGGGGGCAGGGGTAATTGGGGGGGTGATCGGGGGGTAAAGGGGGGGTGTGAGTGTGCCTGGCATGTTCTACTGTGTGTGTAGAGTGTTGGTGCAACTCACCGATCCGCTCTCCTCCGTGTCGGAACGGAAAATACCGACACGGAGGAGAGAATACATCACTTCCTCTCCTGTGTTTACATTACAGGAGAGGAAGTGATGTCACGGGGGATTCCTATTCGTCGGGAGCGATCGCGAGGGGGTGGCCATGAACGAATGGCCGTCCCCTCGTCCGGGATCGCTCCCGCACGAATACCGACCGCCGCAGGCACCGGGCGGGGGCCCGATCGGGCCCCCGACCCGCGGGAGGCAAGGGACGTACATGTACGCCAATATGCCTGCCCGTGCCATGCTATCGACGTACATCGTCGTGCGGCGGTCGGCAACTGGTTAAGCCTTGTTATTGCTAACCTAGTTGACACTTGCAATCTCAAGGAATATAGGCTCAGGCTCATGTCTAATCTGGCCTGCAAAAGTCCAGAACAGCTGTCACCGGAGGTGCAGTAGTGTCAATATCTCGTCCTGCTGAGAAATAACGCAAACTTGTCCCAGATTTCGGCATAGATATTGTTAGTAAAGTGCCCACTCACACTCCACAAGGTAGAGATCATCCTGGAGCAGGCTACGTTCTCAAGCTTCCCCTATCAGTCGTCCACTGTTTGCAGCCACGGCCTGCCTATGTGCAAAGGGGAATTGGCTTCTGTCTCACAAGATGAATGGCCACGAAAACGCAAGGCCCTCATTGCCAAAATGGAGGAATGGATACGACTTCCATGTTCACTCTCGACAGCTTCAAGAGGAATCTCATTACGAGAAATGTTGTTAGAAAATATATAGGCTAGATTGCAGATCCATGGAGAGGAACCAGGCATTTGTCCCCTCTGCCTTGGGGTGCAGAACTGATTCAGATATCCTCCTAAGTTTTAAATTGCTGTGAGAAGCAATGCAGTCTGTCTGTGGTTGGCGCTGCAGGACTTTTGCTGGGATGGTAGCATTGTTCTAGATTCGGGGTAGGGAACCTCGGCTCTCCAGCTGTTTTGAAACTACAAATCCCATCATGCCTCTGCCTCTGGGAGTCATGCCTGTGATTGTTAGGGTCTTGCAATGTCTCATGGGACTTGTAGTTTCAAAACAGCTGGAGAGCCGACATCACCCTTGGAACTTTCCCCTTGAATGGGAGCGGCCTCTAGGGCTACATTGCTCCAAAGAACGTCCACCTTCCGTGGCTCTTGAAATTAGAGAGCATGACCATGCGCATGCGGGGCTGAAAAAAATTCAAATCAATCCGCAAAGGGAGGCACTCTTTTTCACTTACCACATGGTGGTCTCCCACCTTTGAATTTGAGGGTCTTTCGTATAAAGGGTGACTGACTCATGGTTTGAAGACAAATAGGATAGCCAAAAACAAGGATAGCTGAAAAGGAAAATAGCATCAGAGAGTGAAAGGTTTAAAGATGAAAGAGAAAAATATACATTGGTAACAAAAAAATGAAAAAGCGTTTTTTTTCGCCCCTTCTTTTAAACAAAAGTATAAGATAAATACATAAATTATTGCCCATACATACACCTACGAATACCAAAGAAGTGAAATGAATGAACTAGCTGGCTTCCCCAAGCCTCAGCCCGCAGACACTTACTGGCAGATTTTGTTCCTAAAGAGGAAACACCGCAGGATCCCATCAAGACCCACAGAAGGGGTTCCCAGGCTGTTTAGCGCACTTTAGTGGCCCAATCACTGGGACTTCGCATCGGGATAAAGTTTGTCCAAGAGACAAGAGGACCTCATTTCTCAAAGTCAAAGGAAAGCAGAGGTCCATGTTACAAACATGTGAAAAGCCACACCACTAGAAGGTCTCATGCACGCTGGAGCTCAAAGAAGCTGCTTCATTGATCATTTGAGCTGGTTTGAAGTTTTATTTTTCTCTGCCTGTTAACTCCCCTCCATGTTATCCAATGTTTATATGCACACTAGAGGCGTTTTCAGGAGTTAAGCGCATGAAAAAAAAAACTCCAAAACCACACTCAGGAGAGGAGCTTTCGAGCTGAAAAAAAAACACACGGCGCTCGAAAATGTGCAAAAAACGCAAGTTTTTGAGTGTTTTGTGTTTTTAGGTTATTTCCATGTACAGTGATCAGAGACCACTGTCTTTCATTGGATACCTTCCATTAAGCCTTGGGAGTTACACATATATATATATATATATATATATATATATATATATATATTATTACCAAAAATATTGGGTCGCCTGCCATTACGCTCACATGAACTTTAATGGCATCCAGGGTGGATATAAATCAATAATTTTTAAAATGAAATTTAAAAAAATCTGATTTTTTTGATTTAAATCGGATTTTTTGTAATTTAAAAAGATTTTTTGGATTTTTATCAAATTTATTTTAATAAGAAGCTGTTGGAATAAAAATCTTTCTAAAGATAGTTTTTTATTGAAGATACATTCATAATTTAGTTTATTCAGCATGAAATGGAGCTTAGTTATGTAGCATGAGGCTGTACGTGTATATTCTGCAATATTTCCATTTTTGGTAAATGTATTCAATGAATCTCAGCTCTGCAAGCTCAGATAACAAGCACTGCATTGATGCATTCACACAATGTCACAGTAACCATGGGATAAAACAAAGTTCAGGAATATTCCTTTATCCCATTGTTTTGCAAATCTATGTACACTACAAACTGTATGATTGAATCGGTTCTGATATCGCTGTTTTACTAACCTGAAAGCTTATTCTTCTAAATAGGAAATCTTAATTTTTTTGCAAATATTAAAGATTCCAAAAAACAGCAAGAAGTCCTTACATTTAAAGAGCACCTGTAATTTCAGATCCATCATGGCAGCGCATGTTAGTGGGCATCCACTCACCTGCTGCCGCCAGGTCCCTCACCTTGTTGTGTCACTGCCACATCACCAGCCGTCCCATTAAAGTGAATGGGATTGTCGGTGAGTCAACAGCAAGTCAGAGGAGGAGCTGAGGAACAGAGATGACAGTTGCTCTTTAAAAATTATGATTTCAATTGAGTTGATTCAAATCAAGCCTTTTCACTAGTGATTTAAATCAAATCCACCCTGATGGCATCCCAGTCTTAGTCTGTAGGGTTCAATATTGAGTTGGCCCACCCTTTGCAGCTATAACAGCTTCAACTCTTCTGGGAAGTCTGTCTACAAGGTTTAGGAGTGTGTCTATGGGAATGTTTGACCATTCTTCCAGAAGCCCATTTGTAAGGTCAGACACTGATGTTG